>NC_091752.1:6231374-6518874 GCF_043380555.1 Nothobranchius furzeri
AAGAGAGGGGCGGAGCTGTCAACTGATCACCACCTGGTGGTGAGTTGGATCAGATGGCAAGGGAACATGCCGCGTAGACCTGGCAGACCCAAACGCATAGTGAGGGTCTGCTGGGAACGCCTGGCAGAAGAACCTGTCAAGACGGTCTTCAACTCCCACCTCCGGCAGAGCTTTGACCACGTCCCGAGAGCAGTGGGGGACATTGAGTCCGAGTGGGCCTTGTTCCACTCTGCGATTGTCGAGGCGGCTGTTGCTAGCTGTGGTCGTAAGGTGGCCGGTGCCAGTCGTGGTGGCAACCCCCGTACCCGCTGGTGGACACCAGAGGTTCGGGGAGCCGTCAGGCTGAAGAAGGAGGCCTACAGGGTGTGGCTGGTCTGTGGGTCTCCGGAGGCAGCAGACAGGTACCGGATAGCCAAGCGGGGTGCAGCAGTGGCAGTTGCCGAGGCAAAATCTCGGGCGTGGGAGGAGTTTGGTGAGGCCATGGAGAAAGACTATCGATCGGCTCCAAAGAGGTTCTGGCAAACTGTCCGGCGCCTCAGGAGAGGAAGGCAGCAACTCGCTCACACTGTTTACAGTGGGGATGGGGAGCTGCTGACGTCAACTGAGGCTATAGTCGGACGGTGGAAGGAATACTTTGAGGAGCTCCTCAATCCCACCAATGCTCATTCCGAGGAGGAACCAGAGCTGGGAGGCCTGGGGATGGACTGTCCGATCTCGGGGGCAGAAGTTGCTGAGGTAGTCAAACAACTACACAGCGGCGGAGCCCCGGGGGCGGATGAGGTTCGTCCTGGGTATCTCAAGGCTATGGATGTTGTAGGGCTGTCATGGTTGACACGTCTCTACAACATTGCGTGGTCATCGGGGGCAGTTCCTAGGGAGTGGCAGACCGGGGTGGTGGTCCCCATCTTTAAGAAGGGTGACCTGAGGGTGTGTTCCAACTATAGGGGGATCACACTCCTCAGCCTCCCTGGAAAGGTCTACGCCAAGGTACTGGAGAGGAGGGTCCGATCGATAGTTGAATCTCAGATAGAGGAGGAGCAATGTGGTTTTCGTCCTGGCCGTGGAACTGTGGACCAGCTCTATACCCTTGCAAGGGTGATGGAGGGGGCATGGGAGTTTGCCCAACCAATCCACATGTGCTTTGTGGATTTGGAGAAGGCTTATGACCGTGTCCCCAGGGGCACCCTGTGGGGGACGCTCCAGGAGTATGGGTTGGGTGGCTTTCTGTTAAGGGCCATTCAGTCCCTTTACCAGAGGAGCGTGAGTTTGGTCCGCATAGCCGGTAGTAAGTCGGACCTGTTCCCAGTGAGGGTTGGACTCCGCCAGGGCTGCCCTTTGTCACCGGTTCTGTTCATCATATTTATGGACAGAATTTCTAGACGCAGCCGTGGTGTGGAGTGTGTCGAGTTTGGTGGCAGGAGAATCTCGTCTCTGCTTTTTGCGGATGATGTGGTCCTCCTAGCTTCATCCAGCTCTGACCTTCAGCTCTTGCTGGGTAGGTTCGCGGCCGAATGTGAAGCGGCTGGGATGAGGATCAGCACCTCCAAATCTGAGACCATGGTTCTCGACCGGAAAAGGGTGGCTTGCCACCTCCGGGTCGGGGGAGAGGTCCTACCAAAAGGGGAGGAGTTTAAGTATCTCGGGGTCTTGTTCACGAGTGAGGGTAGGAGGGATCGGGAGATCGACAGGCGGATTGGTTCGGCGTCTGCAGTGATGCGGACGCTGAGCCGATCTGTCGTGGGGAAGAGGGAGCTGAGCCAGAAAGCCAAGCTCTCGATTTACCGGTCGATCTACGTCCCAATCCTCACCTATGGTCATGAGCTTTGGGTAATGACCGAAAGAACGAGATCGCGGATACAAGCGGCCGAAATGAGTTTCCTCCGTAGGGTGGCCGGGCTCAGCCTTAGAGATAGGGTGAGGAGCTCGGACATTCGGGAGGGACTCGGAGTAGAACCGCTGCTCCTCCGGATCGAAAGGAGCCAGTTGAGGTGGTTTGGGCATCTGGTCAGGATGCCTCCTGGACGCCTCCCTGGGGAGGTGTTTCGGGCATGTCCTGCCGGCAGAAGGCCCCCGGGTCGACCCAGGACACGTTGGAGAAGTTACATCTCCAATCTGGTCCGGGAACGCCTTGGGGTCCTGCCGGAGGAGCTGGTGGACAAGGCCGGGGAGAGGACGGCCTGGAGCTCCCTAGTTGGGATGCTGCCCCCGCGACCCGGACCCGGATAAGCGGAGGAAGACGAGACGAGACGAGAGATATATATATATACACACACACACATATATACATATATATAATATATTTATATACACACACACACATATATACATATATACACACACCTATATACATATATATAATATATTTATATACAAACACACATACACGGAATACGGACGTAACATCGGTGCAAAAGTGTGCAAGTTTACAGGGAGGGAGAGGGCAAATAGTGAGAAACGCGGAGGAAGCGGACTGATAGTAACGTTCTTGAAGTAAACTGCGGTAAAACGTGTGGTTTTAACCTCCTCGTTAGAAAAACTGTGGGTGTTAAAACATCCACATCCCTCATGCCAGTACGCTGACGCTGACACACACACACACACGCACACACACACGCAGAGAGAGTTTACCGTTTTAAACAACAGAACAGCAGCGAGTGGGAACCGGAGGAGGGGGCGGGGCTGTTACGTCACAGGTAAGGCAGAATTGTTATTGTCCACTTTTAGATAGATAGATAGATAGATAGACTTTATCGTCCACCTCGAATTGAGGCAGAAATTCGCCTTTGACATGGCTCACCTTACAATACAATCCATATCGCATTCACACAAAATATATAAAAGACAATTAAAAAGGTATTAAAATGTTATCATCGTAAAAAAAAATAAAACGTTAAGAATTCAAAATTTTAATTGCGGAGAGAACAAATGATTCCTTATAGACACATTTCTTGGCCAATGGAACCCTGAACCTCCTTCCTGACAGAAGTAACTGAAAATGTGGGTTCATGGATGGGTTGAGTCTGCACTGATCGGGGTAGCCTTCCTGTGTACTGCTCGCTCGTGAAGAACAGAAAGTGGGATCTGAGGTGAGCCTGTAGTTTTGCTGCCTAATTTAACAATACGAGAGAGTTGAGTTTTGTTTTTAACTGTAAGAAAGTTATACCAAGCTGTAATATTGAAAGTTAGAATGGATTCAATCAGTGATTTATTGTTAGGATGTCCTTGTTCACACTGAGTGCTCTTAACTTCCTTAGCAGGTGGAGTCTTTGCAGTGCTTTCTTTCGCCTCTGTCAGTGCGTCCCAGGGCAGCTGTGGCTACATCGTAGCTCATCACCATCAGTGTGTGAATGGATGAATGATACACTGTAGTGTAAAGCACTTTGGAGTCCTTACTCTGAGAGGCGCTATACAAGTGCGGGTCATTTATCATCATTCTTGTAGACACCGTTGCTGTGATTTGCAAAGGAATGACTGAACCTGCTCCACAGGCTGACCCTGTATGCTGAGGGGTTCGAACAGGGACGTGTCTGCCTCACTGACCGCCCCACAGCACATTTCTTTAGTTTTTGAGATATTCAGCCCCAGGTGAAAGTCTCCAAATGTCTGGACCAGATTGCTGACCGCCTGCTGATATTTAGACAGGTCCTCCGATGTCTTCACTGATGCCACCAGTGCCATGTCGTCTGCATACTTGTACAGGGCCTTTTCTACGATGATTGGCTTAAACTTCTTCACCACACTGCGGAGTCGTGTTGTCAGACATGAGTAGCAGACGTACACATTTGCTACAGAACTCACGTGTCTGCAGCTTTTTGCATGGTTTAGAGGGGTGAGTCGTACCGGCGTAATTAGACGCCAAACTGCGTACTTGCTACGCAAAACGTGTGCAGGTTGGCAGGTCTGTATGGATATAATTCAGTTTTCTTACACGTCCAATCGATCGTGTGCCGACAAAACTTACAGAAAATGTATTTTCTAGCTGAATAAAAACCTCGGGGTTAATGTTCTGCCCTGAACTTTGCACTCGGCTTCGTGTTTAGAATTTTTCGGAGTTTGTTGGCGTTTCAGCGAGCCTTTCCATCACGAGTGACAGTTTTTGTTTTTCCTGATTTTGTGGAGAGACGGGAAAAACTCCTCCTAACGCTGCTGCTACTTACACGATCCCTGATCCACATTTGTCACAGATGGGTAACTTCTCCTTGTTCCCCACCGACGATCCGATTTTCGTCGTGGGTGCTTTCACGCTCCTGAAGCCCGATGGTTTATCAGAATCACCTGTACACAAAAAAAAAATGTTCGGAGAGTAAATCTTAGTGTTTTTATGTGATTGTTTTCTTTTACTATCTTTATAATCACTGTTTATCAGTTACTTTCTATCCATATTAGCTTTTGTTATTTTACATGTTATACATTTTAATCCTCCAGTGTTTCCTCTGCGGAGCCCTCTGCCCTGGGGCCGGTGGTTTGCGGCGGCGGCCGGGGCGCTCCTCGGGTAGAGCCTGGGCAGTGGTGGGGGGTCTCCGTCCTCCCTCCCTGGGCGTCATGGGCTGGTGTCTTGGTGGGGGTCTCCGCCCTCCCTCCCTGGGCGTCATGGGCTGGTGTCTTGGTGGGGGTCTCCGCCCTTCCTCCCTCCCTGGGCGTCATGGGCTGGTGTCTTGGTGGGGGTCTCCGCCCTCCCTCCCTCCCTGGGCGTCATGGGCTGGTGTCTTGGTGGGGGTCTCCGCCCTCCCTCCCTCCCTGGGCGTCATGGGCTGGTGTCTTGGTGGGGGTCTCCGCCCTCCCTCCCTGGGCGTCATGGGCTGCTGTCTTGGTGGGGGTCTCCGCCCTCCCTCCCTGGGCGTCATGGGCTGCTGTCTTGGTGGGGGTCTCCGCCCTCCCTCCCTGGGCGTCATGGGCTGCTGTCTTGGTGGGGGTCTCCGCCCTCCCTCCCTGGGCGTCATGGGCTGGTGTCTTGGTGGGGGTCTCCGCCCTTCCTCCCTCCCTGGGCGTCATGGGCTGGTGTCTTGGTGGGGGTCTCCGCCCTTCCTCCCTCCCTGGGCGTCATGGGCTGGTGTCTTGGTGGGGGTCTCCGCCCTCCCTCCCTCCCTGGGCGTCATGGGCTGGTGTCTTGGTGGGGGTCTCCGCCCTCCCTCCCTCCCTGGGCGTCATGGGCTGGTGTCTTGGTGGGGGTCTCCGCCCTCCCTCCCTCCCTGGGCGTCATGGGCTGGTGTCTTGGTGGGGGTCTCCGCCCTCCCTCCCTCCCTGGGCGTCATGGGCTGGTGTCTTGGTGGGGGTCTCCGCCCTCCCTCCCTCCCTGGGCGTCATGGGCTGGTGTCTTGGTGGGGGTCTCCGCCCTCCCTCCCTGGGCGTCATGGGCTGCTGTCTTGGTGGGGGTCTCCGCCCTCCCTCCCTGGGCGTCATGGGCTGCTGTCTTGGTGGGGGTCTCCGCCCTCCCTCCCTGGGCGTCATGGGCTGCTGTCTTGGTGGGGGTCTCCGCCCTCCCTCCCTGGGCGTCATGGGCTGCTGTCTTGGTGGGGGTCTCCGCCCTCCCTCCCTGGGCGTCATGGGCTGGTGTCTTGGTGGGGGTCTCCGCCCTCCCTCCCTGGGCGTCATGGGCTGGTGTCTTGGTGGGGGTCTCCGTCCTCCCTCCCTGGGAGTCATGGGCTGGTGTCTTGGTGGGGGTCTCCGCCCTCCCTCCCTGGGCGTCATGGGCTAGTGTCTTGGTGGGGGTCTCCGCCCTCTCTCCCTGGGCGTCATGGGCTGGTGTCTTGGTGGGGGTCTCCGCCCTCCCTCCCTGGGCGTCATGGGCTGGTGTCTTGGTGGGGGTCTCCGCCCTCCCTCCCTGGGCGTCATGGGCTGGTGTCTTGGTGGGGGTCTCCGCCCTCCCTCCCTGGGCGTCATGGGCTGGTGTCTTGGTGGGGGGTCTCCGCCCTCCCTCCCTGGGCGTCATGGGCTAGTGTCTTGGTGGGGGTCTCCGCCCTCCCTCCCTGGGCGTCATGGGCTAGTGTCTTGGTGGGGGTCTCCGCCCTCCCTCCCTGGGCGTCATGGGCTGGTGTCTTGGTGGGGGTCTCCGCCCTCCCTCCCTGGGAGTCATGGGCTGGTGTCTTGGTGGGGGTCTCCGCCCTCCCTCCCTGGGCGTCATGGGCTGGTGTCTTGGTGGGGGTCTCCGCCCTCCCTCCCTGGGCGTCATGGGCTGGTGTCTTGGTGGGGGTCTCCGCCCTCCCTCCCTGGGCGTCATGGGCTGGTGTCTTGGGTGGGAGTCTCCGCCCTCCCTCCCTGGGCGTCATGGGCTGGTGTCTTGGTGGGGGTCTCCGCCCTCCCTCCCTGGGCGTCATGGGCTGGTGTCTTGGTGGGGGTCTCCGCCCTCCCTCCCTGGGCGTCATGGGCTGGTGTCTTGGTGGGAGTCTCCGCCCTCCCTCCCTGGGCGTCATGGGCTGGTGTCTTGGTGGGGGTCTCCGCCCTCCCTCCCTGGGCGTCATGGGTTGGTGTCTTGGTGGGGGTCTCCGCCCTCCCTCCCTGGGCGTCATGGGTTGGTGTCTTGGTGGGGGTCTCCGCCCTCCCTCCCTGGGCGTCATGGGTTGGTGTCTTGGTGGGGGTCTCCGCCCTCCCTCCCTGGGCGTCATGGGCTGGTGTCTTGGTGGGGGTCTCCGCCCTCCCTCCCTGGGCGTCATGGGCTGGTGTCTTGGTGGGGGTCTCCGCCCTCCCTCCCTGGGCGTCATGGGCTGGTGTCTTGGTGGGGGTCTCCGCTCTCCCTCCCTGGGCGTCATGGGCTGGTGTCTTGGTGGGGGTCTTCGCCCTCCCTCCCTGGGCGTCATGGGCTGGTGTCTTGGTGGGGGTCTTCGCCCTCCCTTCCTGGGCGTCATGGGCTGGTGTCTTGGTGGGGGTCTCCGCCCTCCCTCCCTGGGCGTCATGGGCTGGTGTCTTGGCTGCTGCTGTGGATCTGTTGCTGTCGAGGCAGATGGCTCCACTGATGATGTGTCGTCTATTACCTGACCCATCTGAACCCAGCCTATTGTTTACTCTGTTGTTCGTGTGTGTGTGTGTGTGTGTGTGTGTGTGTGTGTGTGTGTGTGTGTGCGTGTGTGTGTGTGCGTGCGAGCGAGATGGGACTATGGGATCTATGGGGCCATTTTAATCTGTGAAGCACTTTGAGTTGCATATAAATGAAGTTGATTTGATTTGATTCTGGAGGTTTTGCTAAATCTTCTAAGTAATCTAATAAAAAAAGAGACCAACATCCCTGTGTCTGACTGGAGAACCTGTAACCAGTTCTGTACCTGTATCGAGGATATCCTGAAGCACCTTGAACGACGCGGACTGTCGAGGCGGCTCGTCGGACTCTTGGTTCTCCTGCAGCATCTTGTACACCTCTGAATCTGCTGCTACGGCCGGGCGACCCGCCGGCGCTGGGTGTTCTGATGGAGCTCTGTGAAAACGCACAAACTATTGGATCCACACCAACCCTCTCAGGAGGAAACATTTAATGTTCTACTCTCAGATGTTCAGAAAACACTGTGGCCCTGGAGGGCTGGAGTTGGTCCCCTCTGCTCTACAGATGACCAGAAATGACCAGTTTCCTAAAGAATGCTCCAATAAAGACATTTAACTGCTGCGATCTTCACACTAATGTTTTCATATCATTACTGTGTATAAAATCTATACTTAAAGGTCACCTTTACTCGTATTTGAATACATTTGCAGTGGTCTCTAGTGGGAATGAATGCCTTGTAGGGGGAACATAGCTCTGGTGCACCTGTTTCAGGACGTAGAAGTCAGCCGGAGGACAGCGGGGCAAAACACAGCAGGATATTGAGTCTTAAGGTTGGTTTATGCTTGACGCGTCCGCGAGGTCCGCACGGCTCCGCACGGAAAAGTTGCGTCATTTTGAGTCATCTTAAAAACCACGCCCCTCCACACGGCCCAAAATTTCCTCACCGCGCACCTAGGAAATTCTAACCACGCGGACGGTCGGACGCGTAAAAACATGGCGGACTGGCAAGGACTAGTTATGGCAGAGGTTCGTAAATACAGACATTTGTATGATTCAGCTCTCAGAGATCACCGTGATCAACATGTTGTTAATAATTCTTGGAGAGAAATAGCTCGCACTGTCGGAAAAGACGAGGACGCTGTTAAAAATGCTGGAATGCCATGTTGTAAACAGTAATTTCTACTTCTACTATGGTGTAGGGTTGGATGCATGCTGTAGAGCTCCATGCTGCCCCCTACAGTTTGGGAGAATATTGGCTCACCGCAGAGACGAGCCGCACGAACCATAAACGCTGCGAGTTGTGAAGCGCGTTCCATCCGCGAGCCGCATCACCACGTGGAAGGTGAATGCGTCAAGCATAAACCAAGCTTTACTCCCCGATAGGTGTGCTTCACTCTTTTGATCGTTATTTTTGAATGCCTCGTAAGTCGTACTCTAGGGATAAAAAAGCTCTGATGCGCCTGTTTCAGGAAGTTAGCCGGAGGAGAAAGCGGCTTCAGATGGCAGGATCTGGAATCTTATTTCCTGATATGTGGACACCTCGCCTCTGATTGGCTAACAGCAACACGACTCTACCACTGACTGTTTGCTCTGCAACTTTGATGCTTTATCTCCACAAATAACAAGCTTGGAGGAGTTCTGCTATGTGGTGGAGTTGATAATGCTAATGGTTAGCTTTTGGTGTTTCCTGGACACTAAACCAACAGCAGCCTTCCCCGTCGTGAGTCCAGATGGGTGAGTCCATGAATGTTAAGTGACAGTGTGACGTAGATCTGTCAGGATTTTCTAATCCTAGAGTTTCACCGTCTGTTTTCTACCAGAAGCTGATGCCGGAGGTAGGTGTATGTAGCCTCCGGAAGCATTCTGCCCCACCAGCAGCTTTTGCTGATGCCATTTCCTACTGAGCTAGGACCAATCAGCAAGAGTTAACCCCGAGTCACTGCGACTACTGGGTTATTTCCGAGAACAAACTCAGTTGATCCCTGAAATGGTGCAGAAGGTGGACTTTTCAGGCTGGCCCGGTGAATCAGAGACACGTGCAGGCTGCAAAGTAGAGCTGGACGATGTAGAAAAAAGGCTCATCGATAAAAAAACATCACATTGATCGATACCAACAATTATTGAAAACTATATAAAAATGTTGACTATTGCAGCCCTGGCCATCTTAGGCCATCACTTCATGATAAACAAGTTGGCTGCATTGCCAGACTTGTTTTTTGTTGCTTCTCTGTAGCAAGCCACCGTTGTTTGTTTTTGTCAGACTTGTAAGAATGAAAATATTGCCACACTGGTGAAGTACCGTTCTCTCCTTGCTGCAACATCGTGTTTACGTCACACTGCTGTCTGTGTAGGTTTGAGAGGGGAGGGCTTGTTGACGGAGCGTGCTTGGGTCGGTGGTTTTGATTGGTTGGGTGTAGGGCTGGTCAAATTAATCAAATTTTAATCACGATTACGATCTGAGTTTTGAACGATTATAAAAAACAAAACAAGCTGATTATTTGCTCCTCCCACTTGCGCTGCCCTGAGTTGCAAATGAAGCGCTCCTCCACAGTGTTGCCAACTTAGCGACTTTGATGCTATTTCTAACAGCTTTTCAGACCCCCTTCTTGACTTTTAAATCTTAAAAGTACCTAGCGAACACCTCAGAAACATCTCTGGTAACCCTTAGCTACTTTCTGGATAACTGTCGTCGACATTTCCTGCAGGTTAGCTAAACACTCCGCCTGCGCTCCGGACCGTTCTTCTGGACATTAGGAAAGGGAATGATGTAGTGATGTATCAGTTGCTACAGAAACGGCTCTCGGAGCCGGCTCCCTGTTGGATTAACCAGAGTGAGTGACACACACACCGCACCTGTGGACTCCTGAGCCGATAAAAACGGCTAAATGTGCGCGTGCGGCGTGCTAAACACATGTGCAGCTTGCCACTGATTGCTGTGAGACCGGGTTGGGGGGTGCAGCTGTGGTTGGGACAATTATTACATTAACTGATGGACTTGTAAATAAATAGTTTATAAATAATGTAGAAATAAGTTCCTCACGCTGATAAATGATAACTAATCTCTCTGAGGACACGGTGCTAGTGCACGCTCCTACAGCACCTTGACATGACTAAATAAATGTTATGCAACATTTTGTGAACATCAATTTATTTGCATGTATTTGTTATAAATGCCACTGTATAATTCTTGCTGTCAGTATTTGCAAGATATTGGTATTTGGGTCTGTACTGGTTAGACTTAAATGAGTTAAACCAAGGTCTATAGCCCTTGGGTCATAGACTATGAGCTATACAGGTGCTGGCCAGTAAATTAGAATATCATCAAAAGGTTGAAAATATTTCAGTAATTCCATTCAAAACGTGAAACTTGTACATTATATTCATGCAATGCACACAGACCAATGTATTTCCAATGTTCATTACATTTAAATTTGATATTCATAAGTGACAACTAATGAAAACTCCAAATTTGGTATCTCAAAAAATTAGAATATTCTGAAAAGGCTGAATATAGAAGACACCTGCTGCCACTCTAATCAGCTGATTTACTCAAAACACCTGCAAAGGCCTTTAAAAGGTCCCTCAGTCTTGTTTTGAAGGCACCACAATCATGGGGAAGACTTCTGACTTAACAGCTGTCCAAAAGACAATCATTGACACCTTGCACAAGGAGGGCAAGACACAAAAGGTGATTGCTAAAGAAGCTGGCTGTTCGCAGAGCTCTGTGTCCAAGCACATTAACAGACAGGCGAAGGGACGGAAAAAATGTGGTAGAAAAAAGTGTACAAGCTCTAGGGATAACCGCACCCTGCAGAGAATTGTGACGACAAACCCATTCAAAAATGTGGGGGAGATCCACAAAGAGTGGACTGCAGCTGGAGTCAGCGCTTCAAGAACCACCACGAGGAGACTCATGAAAGACATGGGATTCAGGTGTCGCATTCCGTGTGTCAAGCCACTCTTGAACATGAAACAGCGCAAGAAGCGTCTCGCCTGGGCCAAGGACAAAAAGGACTGGACTGATGCTGAGTGGTCCAAAGTTATGTTTTCTGATGAAAGCAAGTTCTGCATTTCCTTTGGAAATCAAGGACCCAGAGTCTGGAGGAAGAGCGGAGAAGCACAGAATCCACGTTGCATGAGGTCCAGTGTAAAGTTTCCACCGTCAGTGATGGTGTGGGGTGCCATGTCATCTGCCGGTGTTGGCCCACTCTGTTTCCTGAGGTCCAGGGTCAATGCAGCCGTCTACCAGGAAGTTTTAGAGCACTTCATGCTTCCTGCTGCTGACCAACTTTATGGGGATGCAGACTTCACCTTTCAACAGGACTTGGCACCTGCACACAGTGCCAAAACCACCAGCACCTGGTTCAAGGACCATGGTATCCCTGTCCTTGATTGGCCAGCAAACTCGCCTGACCTTAACCCCATAGAAAATCTATGGGGTATTGTGAAGCGGAGGATGCAATACGCTAGACCCAACAATGCAGAGGAGCTGAAGACGACTATCAGAGCAACCTGGGCTCTCATAACACCTGAGCAGTGCCACAGACTGATCGAGTCCATGCCACGCCGCATTACTGCAGTTATTGAGGCAAAAGGAGCCCCGACTAAGTATTGAGTGCTATACATGCACATTCTTTTCATGTTCATTCTTTTCAGTTGGCCAACATTAGAGAAACAAACATTTTTTCATTGGCCTTTAGAATATTCTAATTTTCTGAGATACCAGATTTGATGTTTTCATTGGTTGTCACCTATAAATATCAAAATTAAACGTAATAAACATCGGAAATACATTGGTCTGTGTGCATTGCATGAATATAATGTACAAGTTTCACGTTTTGAATGGAATTACTGAAATATTTTCAACCTTTTGATGATATTCTAATTTACTGGCCAGCACCTGTAAGTATACTGGTCTTTTTATCCTGGGAACCAGGAGTTATTTTAGTGATCATCTTGTGTCTTATTTTTGTCCTGATTGTGCCCTGAGCAATTTTATGACTGAATAAAAACAAATAAAATCATCATAAATAGAAAAATCGTCCTAAATAATCGTGATCTCAATTTCAGACACCATAATCGTGATTATTGTTTTTGCCATAATCGAGCAGCCCTAGTTGGGTGTCAGTAATGACTCTAGTATGAAGCTTCCCAATAGCCCATAATGGAAAAAGGAAACTTTTATTGACGTTTTTCTTGATCCATTTTTTTCCTATTGAATCACTTGTCTATTGATCGATATCGTTGTTGAATTGTTGTCCAGTCCTACTGCAGAGGTCTGGGGAAATTACCCAGAACTTCCGATAGTGGAAACGTGAGCTGTCCCTCTGACGGAATCATTCCTGATCCATCCATCCTCGTCATTCCCAAAGAGAACCTCAACATCTTGATCTCTTCAACCTTCAGATCCGCTTCCTGTCTTTTCCTCATGGACGCTGTCTCTGAAGCAGAGAACATGGCTGCTCCCTCCACTGTCCTCCACACCTGAAGCCCCGTTAGCTCTCCTCAGACCCGGCATTTCTCCACCCATTCCAACCTTCTTTACCTCTTTTCCCCCCTCTCCACTGCTTTGCATGTGCAAGCTGGTTAAGGTTAGGATGGGGGTGAGGGGAAGGTTAAATTGCAAGAGGGTAAAGGTCACAATTCGGTCAAATGTCCGTTTTACGGCGGGCGTCAGATACCGACGCTCTGGCACAGCGCGTCGCCTCCCGACGCGCAGGGTCTCGTCACCTGCTGTCTTTTCCGAGGACTGCATCTTGTCGGTCATTATCACGTGACAGCGACTAGTCGATGACAGGCATAACAAGTCACTACAGAGCAGTGAAGTCGACTAGTTGATACAACCCCTAACACACACACACACACACACACACACACACACACACACACACACACACACACACACACACACACACACACACACACACACACACACACACACACACACACACACACACACACACACACACACACACACACACACACACACACACACACACACACACACACACACACACACACACACACACACAGGTTCCGGTGAAGCTCACTTTTTGGTGGAGTCGCCGGCTGCAGCTGCAGTCTTCACCTCATCCAGGGCCGAGTTGAAGTTCTTGATGTTCTCTGAGGAGTACAGACCAGAGGGGCTGTTGTACTGGTTGGTCACCACTTTGGTGCCAAACCCAGAGAAAGGCAGAGCGCTCCTGTTATGAGAAGAGCCGATGTGTTTCACCTCCTGGGAGGTAAAAAAAAAAAAAAAAAAAAAAAAAAGGAGACATTAAAATTTAGTGAGGAACACAACTTTTTGAATCTAAAAATGTCACGTTTGCACACAAACGTGCACTTCAAAACAGATTTTAGGTTATGAAATTCAGTATTTCTGCTGGTTTTAAACGCATCCTCAACACCTTTCTCAAAACGTTTGCAATCCTAACACATAATGAAGTTGGCATGCCATCCCATAATTAGACACATAAATACCACGGACACTACCTCATGCAGCACAGCACAAATACCTCCGACTGTAGCTCATGCTTCAGGCATCTGGACTAGAATTAGCCAAATAGTGCAAAAAATAAATAAATACAAAGATGCCTGCGGGCTAGAAAGCGTGTGTGAACAGTGGAAAACATACCAAATGCTCGAAACACGTGTTGCTACGTACGTGTGTGTGTGTGTGTCTGTGAGAGAGCCAAACATTTGATTTTTCACACGAAACACAAACAAGCCTGGGACACAGTTTCCTACATGACATCACACTTTGGCTTCAACTGCTTCCCTGCAGCAGGAACCAGGCTGATAAACTACTGTCTCCTAGGAAACCTGTTGGGAAGCAACAACAACAAGAAGTTTGCCACATCCTTCCTTTTTAGCCGCAGCGTGGAAAATGTTCCGCTGAAAGTGGAGATGCGGTTACGTTTCCAAACAACAGAAAGTTAGAGGACGGACCCGATGGCGACGCTCACCTGGGGCTCCGAGGTCAGGTTCATCTTGTACGGATTTGTTTTCCCCTCCTCCGATGAAAGCGGAGACCACAGCTTACTTTCCGACCTGAGGAAGGATAAATAAAAGGGTTAAAGGTCCAGAATTCCTAAAAGGAGTACACGTACGGTCATTTCACAAATTCCTGGATTTAACAGGAGTTAAGTGCACTCCCCATAATCTGAAGGTTGCAGGTTCGAGCCCCGCTCAGTATGCCGTTGTGTCCTTGGGCAAGACACTTAATCCACCTTACATGCTGGTGGTGGTCGGAGGGACCGGTGGCGCCTACACTTGGCCTCTTGTCAGTGTGCCCCAGGGCAGCTGTGGCTACATCGTAGCTCATCACTATGACTGTGCTGTAAAGCGCCTTGGGGGGTTCAAGACTCTAGAAGGCGCTATATCAAAAACAGACCATTTACCCAGAACCTATAGCAGGAGTGGGAACCTCCAGTCCTCGAGAGCTGGTTTCTTACATCTTTTTGTTGTTTGCCGGTTCCAACACAGTTGATTCACCTGCAGCTCATCAGGCTCTGCAGGAGCCGGTTAATCACCTGCTGATTGAAATCAGGTGTGCTGAAACAGGGAAAACACTAAAACATGTAGGACAGCGGCCCTTAAGGATCAGGACTGCCCGCCCCGATCTAGGCCGTCAGGTGGCCGAAGCAAATGGATGGTCTAGCCACACTCCACCGGAACCTCCACAGCTTCGGACAGTCTGGGACCGGTCCAATCACGGCGCTCTGCTGGTGTGTTGGGCCAATCACGGCGCTCTGCTGGTGTGTTGGGCCAATCACGGAGCTCTGCTGGTGTGTTGGGCCAATCACGGCGCTCTGCTGGTGTGTTGGGCCAATCACGGCGCTCTGCTGGTGTGTTGGGCCAATCACGGCGCTCTGCTGGTGTGTTGGGCCAATCACAGCGCTCTACTGGTGTGTTGGGCCAATCACAGCGCTCTACTGGTGTGTTGGGCCAATCACAGCGCTCTGCTGGTGTGTTGGGCCAATCACAGCGCTCTACTGGTGTGTTGGGCCAATCACAGCGCTCTACTGGTGTGTTGGGCCAATCACAGCGCTCTACTGGTGTGTTGGGCCAATCACAGCGCTCTACTGGTGTGTTGGGCCAATCACAGCGCTCTACTGGTGTGTTGGGCCAATCACAGCGCTCTACTGGTGTGTTGGGCCAATCACAGCGCTCTACTGGTGTGTTGGGCCAATCACAGCGCTCTGCTGGTGTGTTGGGCCAATCACAGCGCTCTGCTGGTGTGTTGGGCCAATCACAGCGCTCTACTGGTGGGTGGGACGTTACTGAAAAAACAAAGATGGCGACGGCTCATTTGAAACAGCTTTGGCATCCACTTTGAACTATTTAGACTTGGGCTTTCCTTCGAGTCAAGAGCAGATAGAAGTACTTAAGGTCCTCTAGAAAAAGGACGTATTTCCATCTTCTTTGACAGAATATAGCGGACTGCATCATTGACTGGCATCTATGTCAAGTTTGTTGTCCAATAGCATGTGGAGACGGTTTGAAAGACAACTGTAGATCCCACCCCATGACTAAATGCCGTCAATGGACCGTGGCGACACTTTATACTCACATATACAGGATGAAATGTGTTGGCAACAGATTTCGTCATCGATTCGATGTGTTGTGCAACATTTTTCGTGTGGCGCAACCTTTACGCAACAGGGTTCACGTCAGCTCATCTGTACGCGGCTGCAGATCAGACCGAGAGAGACATATGTCGCATGTGTGCGATGAGCCGTGTTTAGATGCAACAGTGGTGCAACATCTTTTCAAGTTACCTTTTTCTCCAGAACTTTATTGAGCAAAGGTAAGTTGCTTGTTATTGTGTAAGGAAGACACTTTTTACCGGTGCACAATGTGCTAATCTAGGTGCTGTGGAGGAAAACGGATACCAGCAAAGGCAGAAACAGTCCAAAGTGCAACATGCATGTTGTTTTGCACGCTATTGAACTGTTTTCTAATCATGTTCTGTTGTTAAAGTAAAGGAAGGAGAGAAAAAATGTTTCCCTAGCAGTTTTTAAATTTTCCCGCTTAATCAGATTAATCGAGTCGAGACCCCATTCGATTAATCAATGATCCAAATAATTGTTGCAGCCCTACTGCCAACATCTTTGTTGGACAAGAGGAAAATGTCAAAGCACGCATGTAAAGTTCCAGGATGTCCTGGGAATGCAGCATCATAGAGAAGTTGTTTGTGTAAACCGGCCAATTAGCTCACAGCTCATTTATTATTCATGTCAATATCGAGTGGGTGGGGTCAGCCAGTCTTCCCACATCCATCCATCTTCATCGCTTATCTGGAATCGGGTCACGGGGGCAGTAGCCTAAGTCGAGACGCCCAGACTTCCCTCTCCCCAGCCACTTGGGCCAGCTCTTCCGAGGGAAACCCAAGGCGTTCCCTGGCCAGGTGAGTGACATAGTCCGCCCAGCATGTCCTGGGTCTTCCCTTGAGTCTTCTCTCAGTTGGATGTGCCAAGAAAACCTCACCGGGGAGCAGGGGCGGCGTTAGGCCCGGCTACTTGGGCTGAACCCCCGGATGTTTCATGAAAAGCCCCGAATCTAAATCGCGGAAGTAACATGCAGTACCAAAGTCCAACAGAGAGGGAGCAGCTGGCAGTAGTTTGTATACAGCCTGCCTGAGCCTCCACCACTGTAGAAGCCCTTCAGCAGCCGGCTTCTTCTACAGTGCCTGGCTTCTTCTAGTCTCTGTCTGAAACGCAAATGTGAAGATGGATATAAAGACGTTTTTAGTCAAAAAGTACCGCGACAGAACCCCAGCTTTGATGAGACTGGTGTTGACTCCGGTTTGTGAGTCTTACTTGAAAATATTTGTGATTTGTAATATATATGATGTTGACTAGTGCGTGTCACGCGCGCGGATCTTCTTCAGTCCTAAATCCGCCCCTGCCAGGGAGGCGTCCAGGAGGCATCCTGACCAGATGTCCGAGCCACCTCAACTGGCTCCTCTCGACGTGGAGGAGCAGCGGGTCAACTCCGAGCTCCATCTTTCCCTCGTGAACAACACCCTGAGACACTTACTCCTCCACTCGAGGCAGGACCTCAAACCTGACCTGGAGAAGGCATTCTACCCTTTTCCGATTTAAGACCATGTTCTCCGATTTAGAGGAGCCGATTCTCATTCCAGCTGCTTCACACTCAGCTGCGAACCGCTCCAGCGAAAGATGGAGATCGCTGTCCGGTTAAGCCAACAAGACCACATTAAGGCTGCGACAAAGAATCGATAAAAATCGACGACGAAATGCATTGGTAACGCATTTCGTCATCGATTTGTTGTGTTGCGCAACCTTTATTTAACAGTGAATGTGCGAAGTTCTTGTGTAGGAGGCAACAGAGCAGATGGAGGCAGATCAGGAGAGAGAAAGCCGGTGTTTTGATGAGGAACGACACGCTTACTGACGCACCGTGTGCTAATCTAGGTGCTGTGGAGGAAAACGGATACCAGCAAAGACACAAAGGCAGAAACAATTTGGGATCAAAAGCGCAAATACGGGCAGACTAGCTAATGCTAGCGGGTAGCAGGCTCACAATAAAAACACGATGGTTGCGAAACTAAGAACATTTAAACTCTATGTGGAAGAAAAGACCTCACCATCCTGTTTATTCTTAGCTGTCTGCAGCTCTACGGAGCAGAACAACTGCTGTCAGGATTGAGTCTGCTCTGCTGCACACCGCAGCGGGATTATGGCAAGCCCCTGTAGCATCTAATTCACAAATGCGTCTATCTGTGAACATAATTTAAACTGGATTATTGCCAAACCGTGCATCCTAAATATGTCACCATTACATTTTTAGCAGTAGAAATTAAATGTTATTAGCATTTCCAGTCGCTTACTATGGAACATGTCAATGAAATACATCAAACTGTACTGATCATAGTTTAATCATGGATATACTACGTGTTGTTTCGCATGCTATTGAACTGTTTTCTAATCATGTTTTGTTGTTAATAAAGTAAAGAGAGGAGAGAGAGAAAATGTTTCCCTAGTAGTTTTTAATTAAGTAATTTAGTTAATGACATTTGTGGGATATGTGGGGTCTTTTTAACCTGTAAAGCACTCTGAGTTACATTTTTTGTATGAAAAGCGGTTTCTAAATAAAGTTTGATTGATTTAAATTTTCCCGTTTAATCCGTTTAATAGAGTCGAGACCCCACCCGATTCACTGATGATCCAAATAATCGTTTGTTGCAGCCCTAGACCACATCATCTGCAAAAAGCAGAGACCAACGTGGTTCAGACAGCCCACCTGTCTATAGAGAGCACCATTCCGTCAACGCAATTTTTGATCTTGTTCTGTGCCTCCAAGTGAGTCATGTTCTCGGTTGCCTCTCCGTTGATGGAAACAATGATGTCCCCCATGTGCAGGTTGGCTTCAGCTGCTTTACTCCCAGGGTTCACCTGCAACAAAGAACATTACGGAAGTACTCATCAGTAGGTTTGGGGGTACTGGACACCTTCACAACAGTTGTATGTAATTATTAATACATCTGTAGAACATTTGGGGAAAAATACTCCTGAAAAATATTTATGGTCTGAAAGCTGCACACATTGTTGAGTTTTCAGTAAACGGTAGCAGAGCCACTTAGGAACAGGCAGCAGTGGCTCAACAGGTTGAGCGGGTTGTCCAGTAATTGGAAAGTTGCAGGTTTGATCCCGGCTCCGGACAGATAATTCTGCTGTTGTGTCCTTGGGCAAGACACTTAACCCACCTTGCCTGCTGGCGCCTGTGCTCGGCAGCCTCGCCTCTGTCAGTGCGCCCCAGGGCAGCTGTGGCTACATCGTAGCTCATCACCACCAGTGTATGAATGTGTGTGTGTGTGAATGGATGAATGATACACTAGTGTAAAGCGCTTTGGAGTCCTTACTCTGAGAGGCGCTATACAAGTGCAGGTCATTTATCATTTATCATCAGTTATTGGCCCACTGGGCAGACTTTTCATCCAGATATGAGCAGATAAAATGAAAAGCACAGTCCAGGAATTCCTCATCCTCACATTTCCATGGGTGGTGTTTATAACAAGAAAAAAAAACAAGAGTACTCCCTACTGAGGCAAAGTACACAGCAGAGTCATAATCTGCTACCTCACAGTTTCAGGAGCGTCACCGTTACTCATCTGTAGAAAAAACTCAGCGTGACTGTTCATAGTTGTAAAATAAAAGGCAAAAGGGCTAAAACATGTCACAACCATAAAAAGGCTGGGTTTCCACGTCTGCTGACAACCAGAGAGAAAATTACTAGTTTATGGCTGTTTAAAATTAGAGAAAGATTTTCTTGCACGCATACATCAGATATTACGGTAAAAGTTCCTTACGAGTGCCAAAAAGGACATTAGGAATGCAAAGAATCCCTGCATTGTCGCGGTAAATATAAAACATGTAAAACTAAATAATACTTTTGGACAAATATGCTGCCAATTTCATCAAAAACGTAGCTCTGCAGACTGCACGATCAAACAACGACTCAACCGTAATACACGATGTAAACGAGCAAGTAAATACTAGCCGCTTGTAAACGTCAGCTGGCTTGACCGTATGTTTAGATGTCGGCTCGCTTGACCGCCGCTAAAAAAACAAACAGATGAAGCTAATGCTAACTAGCCTACACTTAACCTACCAGATGAGGTCTTACTCTGCTTTCACTCTGTGTTGTAATTTTAGAAACTGTTACAACGGGGTGGATTTTTCACGAGTCCATGTTTAAAAAAAGTTCAACTCACCCGAGAAATGGCCAGAGGCTGCTCGAAGTCTTTGCCCCCGACGAGCCGGAAGCCCCAGGGTGCAGGACCCTCCAACGTAACCTGGAGAGGCATCACGTGAGTGTCGTAAGTGCAGCTAAAAGATTATTTGTTCACACTTGTGGCGCGGTTCCTGAGCAGCCCGAGGTCTGAGCCTGACTGCAGCTCGCCAGCATTTAACCAGAAGGCGGACCCTTCACCTTCAGTTGGGCAAGTCCGCGTTTCCTCGCTGATACTATGGAGATCGTGTATTAGGAAGATGTCTCACTACGGCGCGTTTCCATGTCAGTAAACAAACTAGCTCTGCTCTTGATCACGTGACGGTACAGTTATTTGTTTTCTTAAATAAATAATTATTGAATGTCGCACGCTCCTACAGAAGAGAATATTTGTATAATATCATCCTCTTTTAACGTGCAGGAACACTAAAATAGCCCCTACCCTACACCCGAGCCCTGTGTTACAGTAATATTACAGAAACTAGCTTTATTAAAACATTATGTGTCCCAAAATGACAAACTGATGCTACTTAAAAGTGATTAATTGTCTACTACGAAAAATGTTCATGCAACTAAAGTTCTTTAAGGTGGAGCAGAGCGGTGCCTCCTCGGATTTTACCCTCTCATGATCTCTGTTTTAGTTAGGGATGCAGACCTGCCCTGACGTCATCATGTTATGTGCGCGCTTACCATTTATGGTAGAGTAAAATCCCAGGATGTGGACTGTGCCACTCCCAAAGCCCGAATTCCTGCAAGGAAAGTGGGGTGGGTGGGGGTGCTTTTGGCAGACAGACTGATCTAAACACACCCATAGATACTTCCTCACTAAACCCTGCTTTCATTTTCTGATATTTAAAACTACACATTGCTTTTGTCATACCTTTACTGAATTTTAATCATCTAGATGAGCATACAGAAGCTCACCAGAAGTCCTGCCCTTGTTTAACAAAAATACGTGTGTCACCAGCCCCTTAAGCAAACAGCCTCACCTGTGGCACAGCTCAGACAAAAGCCCACATGCAAAGTCTGCATGTCTGAAGGTTCAGCGTAAAAGATAAAGCTACACTTAATATTTCATGATGTGGGTTTCAGTGTTTGAACTGAAGCCACCAATATGAGGTTCGGAACCTCATAATATGCGCTATAATTTAGTCCATTCAGAGTATGGACGTAGTTTTGACTTTAGAAGTGTGTGTGTGTGTGTGTGTGTGTGTGTGTGGTGTTTGTGTGTGTGTGTGTGGGGGGGGGGTCTTTACAGTAAGTATACAATAACTATGTATAAAAGTACAGTCGAGAGCAGGGGTGTCAAATATACGGCCCGCGGGCCGGATCCGGCCCGCAAACAGGTTAACTCCAGCCCGCGAGATGGTTGTGTAAACTTTATTTTCATACTTTACAATGTAGAGTGAAAATAAACTTATCTTTGTGAGCAAATTTCCTCTGTAATGAGTATAAATAATACAAAGCTGCGCTCAAGGCTCACACAAGAACTTGAATCACATCCTGAAGTTGGCCGCCACTCAGGATGTGACTTCTGATATTGATGTGCTGGTGAAAGCTAAAAGATGTAAAGCAAAATGAGTCAAATATACTTTAAGTGCTGCATGGAACTGATCTAGCCATGTTATCAGTAAGCTCTGAATCACTAAGGAATGTTTTATTTAATTATATATATATATATATATATATATATATATATATAAATATATATATATATTATATATATATTTTTTTTTTCTTCAAATTTTCAAGTACACTTCAGGTGTTGTACTTGTACTATTTTGAATACACTGTTCTCAGGCTCCAGCTTTGTTTTATAGTGATTGTATTAAAACAAAGAAAACAATCTAAAGTTGTGTTTAATTTACCGGTCCGGCCCACTTGGGACTAGATTTTCCTCAATGTGGCCCCTGAGCTAAAATGAGTTTGACACCCCTGGCCTAGAGGCTTATTTATGCAATGTCAGGAATGCAGGACTGTCAAGTACACAGGTGGCAGGAATGGCCAATCACACGTTAGCATGTATCAGCAGAGCCAGTAGATGACCTCAAGGATGGTTCTAATATGAAACGGACTTCAACACAAGCGGATGTTTTCCCCTAGGTCCTTGTGCTCGACCAGTGTCTATTTAATATAGCGTAATGTTGTTTTTAGACGGTAAAAAGTGCTGGGGACAGAAAAAGACTATGGAAAAAGTGGGGGTGGGGGGTACACATGTCCCCCCTGACCCCCCCAAAACTACGTCCATGACTCGGAGTACCGGGAGGGTGGCTGTGTCACATTTAATGATTAGAAGAAAAACATTTTTTTATGGCCCTCTGTAGGAGACCACCAAACTGCGTAAATTATGACATCGTAGACACAGTAGAATCTCCAGAGGTTAAGTAATGGGTCTGTGCAATGGCCGAATCTGCATCGTATGAATGTAGAATGAGTGAAGACAGCAGAGAGGGAACTTCTCACTGGGATGGATTCTGGAACTTTATGAAGACAGACAAAGGCCTTGGGTGAAGTCAAGCACGTTATGTGACTGCTGTTATTCCGACATTACGTGTCTGCAAGAGTTATATGATTGGGACCTGTATCCAAAAATCAACTGTTATATCTGTATGTTTAATCCCTCCATGTTTAGTATCTATTGAGATTGCTAAGTACCAGCCCCTAAACGAAAGTTCAATAAAAACTTGAATAAAAAAAAAATTATGACATCGTGGACGATTACTGCAGAATTTTTCAGCGTTTGGAATTAAGAAACGATCATTTTAAAGAGAGATTGTGTATTTTTCACCATTAATCTCTGGAAATTTCCATTGAACTGTTGCTGAAAATGAATAAAATGATGCCCAGTTGTTGAAAACTATTGGCAGCTTCATAACATAAAACCATAAAAATCGGGTCTAAAATACATGGGTCTAAGTCTCTGGGTGACGCCATGTTTCCTTCTAGGGGAGCCCGTGAGGACAAAACGTATTTCTTGATTTGTAAAAAACGGTTACAAAACTTTCACCGTTTACCTCTTCCCTCGTTGCCGGTGATGAAAGGGAGTCTGATGTGCTTTTCATTTTGCTGGAGGTCGTGCGCCCAGGGATTTTTGACCCTAATGGCCATTCGTTGGTAAGGTCTTACTTGAACACAAAAATTCCGCTAGCTTGCGATGATTTAGGTATGTACTGCCCCCTATCGCCAGGGAAAATACACACTGCCGCTCAAAAGCAGCGTCAACACTTCTTCTTTGCTTTTGCTTATATTCCGCTTCACCTGCAACTTTTCCAATTTTACAGATTTCAGTTATTTGGCGAAGTCTGCCGAAATCCTTTCTTACTGAATTACAACCAATCAGCATGAATTAACCACAAGCCCCGCCCAGCCACTCTACCGGGCCATTTCCACGTGCATACCCCGGTTCAGGTACTCAGCTGCTTCCCGAAAAGGCCCGGAATATTCCACGAAGGTCCGGTAAAATGTCCGGTAAAAAGTTCCAATAGTGGAAACACAGCTGATATCCACCGACTGTATACGACTCATGAATCCATTAAACCAACTTTAAACACAAATAAAGAAGTGTCACATATATTGTTTAAATTGTTTATTAAATATTGCATAATACCAAAGTCACAGCAGTGTTTATTATCTGTATTTTAATATTGTCAATTTAACATCACTGCAAAAAGAAGCAAACAAACCAAAACTGTTGCAGCTTGTTTGTCTTGTTAAAACCAGCCCATTCTTATTATGTAGATGCACGGTGTCACACTCCTAGGTACAGTAACAGACACGTCTTATTTTAGTAAATGTCCCTAATCCGAGACTAACGGGAAAACCGTGGTTACAGTAAATAATGTCAGAGGAGATCTCAGCGATCCTCCCAAAAAAAAAAAAAAAAAAAAAAAAAAAAAAGGTAAACGAGGCACAACTTTTGAATCTAACGTTATGATCCACACAAATGGCAGCGTGAATTTCAAATGCATTCAACTTTCTGTGCTTTTCCACGAATCCTTCAGGTAAAATAATCCACCGGAAGCAGCGGAGAGCTCAAACGCTCCCGCCACTTTCAGTCTATATTCTGATTTACATATTTACAATGCTTCCTGTCCCACTCTTTTCATCCCAGATGGAATTAGAGATCATTTTTACATATTAGTGTACACCACATTCATAAATTCATACATTCATACATGTCCAGATGTTAGATGGGAGCACAGTAACACAGACGGCTTAATGTTTACTCTTTGAAACGCATGTTTGGGATGGAAAATACTTCGCTCCTCATGGAGGTAAACCATTTAACACATTCATAAGGAGCTGGAGGGTAAAACGCATGTGGAGGCCTCAGTGGTGAATACATGAACGTTGTATTAGTTCTGCACAGGCAAACCCACAAATCATAACGCTGAGCAAATACGCTCTAGCTGCTGTTGGCAAATAGTCAAAAACAGGAGCAAAAACCCGATAAAACCGCAAAAGGATGAGCGAAACACTGATTGTACTTGAGGTCCTTCATGAATTTGTGCAAAAAGCTACAAATATTCTCATCAACGTTGATCTTCACCGCTCAGCTGGAGGTGAAACTTTCAGGAGAAACAAAAAATTAAAATGCCTTTACTAAAGAAAAGATCTTTGAATTTTGTTTAAATTATGATTTAGATGTTTTCAGGCAAACACCACAGACAAAAAAAGTTACTTTTGCACTTTGAACAAAAAAACAATGAAATCACAAGAGAAGCCTGCAATAACAAACGTGATTTTCACAAAGCTGCCTACGTTGTTAAGCAGCTGGCCGGTGAACAACAGCTGCATGCAGCTGGGAGCAGGTCATAACAAGCACTAGAACATATCTGCAGGTAGTATCAGACTAGCACAGACGAGCACAGGCCTAAAACCAACGAAAACTCCACGCTCACAGAGAAAAAGACACAAAACCCCCAATCTCTTTTTAGTGAGAAGCTTCGTGCGGACATCTAGTGAGTGCTACCACGGTGTGAGGGAGATGCGGAGACCCACCGGACGACACCAGCAGGGCTCACAGGAAAAGTAAACCCAAAATAAATCTGGTACAACCTTTGGTTGTTAGGTTAAAGAGACGAACACTGACACGTCTGAGGAGTTGGTTGATTCTGCAGTGTGCTAAGCTAAAGCTAATCAGAAATTGTAAACATTACGTATAAGAATACATGAAGTTTTTAAAAGGCCTCTTAAAGTTTCTTCTTGAAAGTATTGTTCACTGAAAAAACATTTTTAATTATTATTTCTGATTCTAACGGCTCACTCTGAGTGTTTCGTGCAGGCTGAACATGAAAATAGTCTCCTACACCTATCTCCTGCATTAGCTTCTGATAGAAAACAGACGGTGAAACTCTAGGATTAGAAAACCCTGACAGATCTACGTCACACTGTCACTTAACATTCATGGACTCACCCATCTGGACTCAGGACGGGGAAGGCTGTTGTTGGTTTAGTGTCCAGGAAACACCAAAAGCTAACCATTAGCATTAGCAACTCCACCACACAGAACTACTCCAGGCTTGTGTTATTTGTGGAGATAAAACATCAACTTTGCAGAGCAAACAGAGTCGGTGGTAGAGTTGTGTTGCTGTTAGCCAATCAGAGGCGAGATGTCCACATGTCAGGAGACAAGATTCCAGATCCTGCCGTCTAAAGCTACATTCTCCTCCAGCTGACTTCCTGAAACAGGCGCATCAGAGCTTTTTTATCCCTAGAGTACGACTTACGAGGCATTCAAAAGTAACGATTAAACGAGTGACCCACACCTTTAATGAGCTTTTATGATCAGCTTCTAAATTTTAAAAAATGTCGTTTGTTAGTCGGGATCTTCTCAACATCGCCTAACAAGAAGCTAAATGCTAACGTACCTGTCCTGTGGGTACAACAATATTTACCAGCATTCTAAACACTTATGTTTCAGATCCCTTCCTGAACGGTCTCTGTCTGAACAAACGCTCGTGTCCCCCATATTTAACGGCTGTCCGAAAGGCTGCTGTCAGCTGATATTTTTGGTGCATCCAGAAGTCAAATCCTAAAGGCTTTTTTCACTCATCTTGCCAAAACAAATGTTAAAACAGCATGAACCTCTTCTGAAGTTGGACAAGACACCTTTGCTATTGAGTCAACGAATATTTTTTCACATTTTACATGGAAACAGAAAAAGTTTGATATGTCAGTAATATCAGACTTTTTATGTTAATATCAGATTGAAAATAATTATTTAGCAATTTACCGAACAGTCCAACCAAACTATTTTTCCACGTAAAAACACGACCTTATTAGAAACGATCTAGAAGATTTATTTGGCCAAATCATCAGTCTGTAATTAATTCTGTTGCAATCTCATATATCCCCCAAAACCACTTCAAAAGTACCAATTAAAGGAACAATTTACCTTTTGAATGTGCGTGTGTTAAAAATGTAAATCAACTGCGTTGCTTCACCTTCATGAGATCCACGCAGAGTTCATCCCTCTGACAACCGTTTCTTTAAGGTAAACGTGGAGTAAATGGGAAGCTAATGGCACACGTGCATGTTCAGGGACTGAGGATGACTTTTGGATAGAAAAACAGAAAAAGCAAGGCAATACTGAGCAGTATCTAAAGCATTGGGAGTCGTTGATGCATCAATGTTCTTCTAAAGAAGGAGCCACTGACTTTAGAGTCATTAGGAAAGGAATTCTTCCAGATGTTTCGTTTTCTGCTTGACCGACTCATCCAGTCGTCGCGTCTCAATCGCACTCTGGTCCTGAACGGATGCATGCGACAACAGCTCCAATCTCACGTCTTATTGAATGAGATTGATCGCTTTAAAGTCCAATTTAAAGAATAAAATCCACTGTATGACTTCAGCGCTGCCCTGCTGCCTGCTTCCAGGCTGAGGTGCTACACTAACACTCGTGTACGACAAAATCACACGGACAGATCGGAAGCTAGTATCTTCACAACACAAGCTGATAGGCGGTGTTTTCAGAGTTACTCCACACGTGGAGATGGGTTTCTGGGGTCATGGCTAGGACAGTTTTTCTCAAACACAAAGCTGCTCGCCGGGCTAAATGACTATTCTAACAACAGCCTTGCACAGTAGTAACGACTTCCCAAACTTGACAGTGTGTTACAGCCAGATTAGATACGATTACAGTTTCACTTCCTTCACGTAATTCCCAGGGAAAGTCCCAAACTGCTTTGTCCGCTTTGATGTACCTGCAAAAGCAAGAAAAGGGAAACACGTTTGAGCTCACCTGGCTGCAATTTATCCCAAAATAACTGCAAGCCCCACCAAGTTTGAAACTATGCCGTTAATCATTAGAAATGGGACCGTAATTCTGTGTGCCCTGGAGCACCAAGCGGCCGTTGGCCGTGGTCCTACAGAAACCCCAGGTAGCTGCATCTGTTCAGTGGGACGTACCGACAAACCAGCCGTCGTCACACTTCTCCATGACGCTGACGAGATCTCCTTCCTGTAGCTCCAGCTCATCATCGTTCTGAGGCACATAACTGTACAAAGCCTGGAAACTGGAGCAGCACATGAGGACAATTTGCTAATTAGTGATAACACAAACCATGATGGGAATTTAAAATCTAACTTGGAGCCTTTTTGGGTCTGGAGTTTCATTAAAGGAGACCTATTATGCAAATCTGACTTTTTGTGTCTTTCTCTGCTGTTTTGTGGGTCTACACTGCCTCTATAAAAACTCCTGACGTGATTAATAACCCATCCATTCATAGTGGAATTTTAACACTAAAGCCATTTGAAAACGCCACGTATTGTGATGTCACGATAAGGAAAATTAGCGTGGACCTGCCCAACGGTTGATGCCAACCCTGGCTTTACACTGCTTGCGTAAACACCGTAACGTACGCGAAGCGTAGTACGCAGCTAATAGCTACCCTTATAGTCATTTGTTTGAATTTTCCCACCTGCTGCAAAGCAGACAGCAGCAGCAAAATGATTTAGCTCTGCTTGTCCTTTTAGCAATGCTCCATTGGAACCTCCACAGCCCTGGCCAATCCGATGGCATGCCAATCACAGCGCTCTATCGGTTTGGTGGGCGGGATGATGCGACGGAGCGAAACCAAGATGACGGCTGCTCATTTGAAACAGATTTAGCATCAACTTTGGACTACTTAGACTGGCTTTTTTTTTGAGTCAAGAGGTACTTAAGTCCTTTATTTAGAAAAAAATAATGCATAATAATGCATTTGCGATCGCGGATACAAGCGGCCGAAATGAGTTTCCTCCGTAGGGTGGCCGGGCTCAGCCTTAGAGATAGGGTGAGGAGCTCGGACATTCGGGAGGGACTCGGAGTAGAACCGCTGCTCCTCCGGATCGAAAGGAGCCAGTTGAGGTGGTTTGGGCAACTGGTCAGGATGCCTCCTGGACGCCTCCCCGGGGAGGTGTTTCGGGCATGTCCTGCCGGCAGAAGGCCCCCGGGTCAACCCAGGACACGTTGGAGAGGTTACATCTCCAATCTGGTCCGGGAACGCCTTGGGGTCCTGCCGGAGGAGCTGGTGGACAAGGCCGGGGAGAGGACGGCCTGGAGCTCCCTAGTTGGGATGCTGCCCCCGCGACCCGGACCCGGATAAGCGGAGGAAGACGACGACGACGATTTGCGTTTTCTTTGATGGTGTATGGTGGACTTCCTTGTTGACTGACATCACATTATTTGTTGTCCAAAAATATGTGGAGAAAGTTTGAAAGAACTGTAGATCCCACCCCACGACTGAGATCCATCTACGGGTCGTGGCCAGACTACATATTCACATATATAGGATGATTTGTTAGGCTAGGTCTGAAACGCTTCTGATGAGAAGGGACCTAGTACTGAGGTTGGAGGGGAAATGCAGCTCTTACATTGTGCGCTGCTTACGCATGCGGTGGAATGCCTAGGTTAGGGAGGCTTCTGCTCTGGATGTGCAGGAACAGCAGTTCTGCTTGAAGCCCCTCTTGGATATCAGAGTTCCTCACCTCATTGCAGCCAATCAGGGGACGGATGGGCGTGGCTAGCAACATCTTTTTTTTACATTAACTCATTCACTGCCACTGACGACTAAAGTTGTCATTTTAAAACCAAGCGTTCACTACCAACTAAAGTCGTCATTTGCATGTTTTTACTGTGTGGGCGTCGGACGAGCCCCCGCACCGTGAGAACAAACATCTCAGCTCTAAAGCCGATCTTCATCCACGTACGTCACACGTCACGTGATGAGGAAGCAGAACATCCATGTGTTAGGAGATCATTTTGGGCCGCTGCTGTAAAAAAAGTGAGGCGCGAACTGGAAAAGCTTCTGCCGATCACAATTCAACAACGGATTATGGAAGAGCGGATAACGCTCGAAACGCTCGGATGTAAGAGGTGAGTCTCCTCTTTGTTTTGGTTGTTTTGGCGTCCTCTTAAAAAAACTGTAAAAACGGTGAGAAACGCTGGCAACGAAGGGCTTCACCGATCAGGAAATGGCTGGCAGCGAATGAGTTAAAGTGACAGAGCCCTAAAACGGCTCATTCTGAAAGGTACTAAAAATGTCTAAAATATCGCTTTATGTGAGAGATTGTCATACACACGTTTTATATCGACTTTAGAACTATTATAACTTGTTTACAAGTGGTATAATATGTCATCTTTAATGGCAAAGATCTTGCATGGTCAGTCAAGAGTATTACAGGAATAACCCTTTGCTTTTGCCAAAGAAAGATGTCTCTCAACCTATAAGAGTTCAGAATATGTGCTGGAAAAGAATTTCATCTACCATGAGACCAGATTTGAGCTCAATATATTAAAAATGGACAAAGACGTGGCCATTTTTCTGTATTTGTTGCTAATGTGACAACCATTTTGAAAGTGGTCAGTTAAAGATGTCCATACAGGACAGACCTTCAGAGTGTTTCATGAAAATCCAGGCCGGTGGTCCAGGAGACATTTTGGTGACAAACAGACGTTATCAGGAGATAATAAAACAGAAAGGACGTGGACTCACATTCCACAGTTGAGACGGCTCGGCTCTGGGCTGCTGCTGTGGGACTGGGGTTGCTGGGAAATGATGAGAGATTGTTTACTGGGGTGGGGGTACAGTCTGTGGAGTGAGTCATTATGGTGGTGGTACAGGGTGCTGCAGTACCTCACCGAGGTCTCAGCAACATTCAAGATCTCATTACACACTGCCTCCTAGGAGTGGCAGCAGAGAGACATACAAGAGTCCCACGGAGGACCGAAGTGAAGTTGAAGAAGGGTGGGGTTAAAAAAGGGAGGAGAAGCAAAGATCGATTTAAAGCCAGGAGGGTAAGTAGAGGTGTTGGTGGAGCCCAGGAGAGGAGGGACGAAAGGCAGGACACCAGAGCGGGAGCATGAAGATAGGAAACGTGAGACAGTAAGTTCATATTTACAGGAGATCAGCCAGAGAGGACATGCAGTATTAAAGGAAGCAGCTCTTCAACAATACCACAGCTTCGCCCTTAAGATAACTGGCACCACATTTATATCCTCGTGGAAGCAGAAACTGGGTTTTCAGCTGCTGTTAGCAGGTTTCCCACACAGTGTCATCCTACACCACTGAAAATACAAGTTATGCTTTCCATTAAAGCTGCTATAACAAATTTGGAAAACAAATGAGCTAAAAACATGTTTTCATGTGGAGGTTGAAAGAAATATTTAAAAATGTAATAAGGTGGTTCTCTTGCATTTGTCTCAAGTTATCCACCAATTAGAGCAGCTCTGGAGGTAGAGTGGGTTGTCCAGTAATCAGAAGGTTGCAGGTTCCATCCCGGCTCCGACCAGAGAATGCTGCTGTTGTGTCCTTGGGCAAGACACTTAACCCCCCCCCTTGCCTGCTGGTGGTGGTCAGCGGGAGCGTGTGGATGACTGTGTTGTGAAGCGCCTTGGGGGGTTGTAGAACCCAAAGAAGGTGCTATACAAATACAGGCCATTTAACTAGAACACGTTTCGGACTGAAAGCAACCATTGGACCAACCGGTGGTCGGTGTCACCGAACCGCCGCACTTTCCGGGGTCCTCCATTCATTATGCACTCAGGTAATCAGCAACAAAACACCACTGGTGCGAGAGGTTCTCCATTCAATAATATCAAGAGCAGGAGAAACAGCCGGCTGCTACCACTTCAATTTCAACCCCAAAAGAAAAACTCAATTTGAAGTCACGGACAACAAAAGACGTTTGGACCAAGAATACAGCGACTGGTGTTTAGCACCATCTGGTTTCCTGCGGCATCGTAGGTTTCCGGTTCCGGCAGAAGCGTCTCAGGGAAGACACCCGAGGGGATGGGTGAGTGTTCCGTGACCGCGTTTGCGTTGAAAACCTAGCTTGTTCTGCAGATTCATTATAACAGCTTTAAATACATGCACATCTGAGAATATAAATCTTGTATTTTCGTAATTTTGTCAGCATATTAGTTTCAGTACAGGCAAGTTATTAAGTTTCAATAAGTAATCGAATAAACTGTGCGAATGCGCTTTACTTTTTAAAACTAAAATGTAGGACGAAGCTTCTGTGAAGCTTCATTCTGGTGCCAAAACGATAAACTTCTCCCTAAATACACAGCAACGGTAAGTTATGGATGCAGATGATGTTAGTTAGACGGATGTGACACATTAAAAAGAAATGATGTGGTTTATTTATGCAGCAAATAAAGATGATCTGTCATCTCACCACAAACGAGTCGACATTGTTGTTATCCTGGATGTCATAAGGCATCACGGGGCTTCTCGAGCTGGGTCGGTGATGGTCCGCTTCATTCTTCACAAACTGCAGCACAGAAACCAGCATGCAGGAGTTCATGGAAAATCTCTGTTGTTTATGTTGCTACAGTTCAAAACCAGTACGGCTGGAAGCCTAAATATACTCACTGATCGATACGTCGCCGTCCTAAATAAACTCACCAGCCGCCGGAGACATCTAAGCTATCACATAGAAGAGCGGTGACGTGGCACCAGGCAACTTGAGCTCTCAGCTCAATCCCAAAAATGCAGAACGGCCTCACCGGTGACACGAGGACTGACACGACACCATCAACACGACGCCTGACCTGAGCATGACGGATTCTTGGTGACGTTAAACCTTGAAGATGGCTGACTGGGCAGGCCTGGTTAGCAAACTAGCATCAGCTTACACTTAGCTGTTTCCCGTATTCTACTAAAACCACAGCAGTTTGGTTTGGGATCTTTTCTGAGGACCTTCAACTGCACCTCTCTAGAGAGTTTTGGGACACTTAAAGTGTGTTTCTTAGATGTTGCGGCAAGTTTCTTTAGCTTTGTGATACAGAGTTTACATTGGCAGTACTGACGAGCTAACGGCTAGGCAAAACTAATGTATTTCTCATAAATCTACACCACCATCAATGTTGTTTTGTCAGAAATATAAAGTAATACTGCATAATAATAACACATCAAACTTATATAGCACTTTTAGGACACTCAAAGACGCTTTCACGCACTCTCACATTCACACACTGCCAGTGATGGTAAGCTACTTTGTAGCCACAGCCGCCCTGCAGCGGTCTGATGGAGGCGAGGCTGCCATTTGGCGCCGTCGGCCCCTCTTACCACCACCATCACAGGCAAGTTGGGTGAAGTGTCTTGCACAAGGACACAACAGCAGAGTACCCCTGGGGGGAGCTGGAATTGAACCCATGACCCTCCGATCATGAGGTAACCCGCTCTACCTCCTGAGCTACAGCTGCCCCGTAATTCTTGCGTCAAAAATTTTACACGACGAACCATAAAAATCTAGTGAATTTCATGATTAAATCAATAATTAGAGAAAGTTTGAGCTGAGGTTAATTTGTTTCACCTAAATGGTTAGTATCAAGACAAAAATAAGGACATCTCTAGTTTGAAATTCACAAGACTCAACCAATAGGATCGCACGACACATTTTGATTACACATTAAAAGTTCCAAATGCTATTTTAAACCTTTGACAGCAAAAGCGGGCAGAGTATATGATAAAATATTACCGCTGGTATTATCGAGATGTCATTTACCTTGAATACGAGTTTATTTTGCCAACCTGAATTTGGACCCGGAGACAAAATACTTCATTTCAGTGAAACTCCGCCCACGCCCGCTGTATTGGTGGTTAAGGTGTCCAGTCTAGCACTCTGACCACTAGACTACCAAGTCGGATTCATGACACCGGTGCTGGCCAGCAGAAGCAGGTTTTAGACCAGAGAGGGGCTGGGCCTGACGACGAGACTAGTTTTCATTGACGTTTTATAGGATTTTCAAAGTAAAACTCAAACTTTGCAGCTGAAACAGGATATTGCGTGAATGCAGCCAAAATGGTTTTTTTTCATGAGGAAATGATATCACATGCTAAAAAGCTAAAAAAAAGGTGGATTTTCCATGATATGACCCCTTTAATACAGACTTGATGTCCTCGACTGAAGTATTTTGATGGCAACTTGTCAGTCTTGTGCTCTCACCGCCAAACAAAAATGTACCAAACCCTCAGTAAACAGTTGTTAAACATCCAAGGAGCCTGAAGGCTACTAAATCAACACACCAACAGAGCCAAACAGATAGAAGTTAGTAGTTCACACAGCAACATGCAGGTAAACCAGCAGATCCACGCAGCCAGAGCCAGCTGCGGGTCAAACCTCCAGGTCAGTTTCACTCGTGTGCTCCAGAACATCTACTCTACCAAACGTCAGAGTAAGCCAAAGATGCATCACCGCACACCGTGCAGAAAGATACCTCTGCAGGGTTAATTCGCCTGTTGTGGCCCCGGTCCCCTTCACAGCTTTCTCCCTCCGCCAGCTCCTTCTCCCCCCTGAGCCAGCCCTCCAGCACCGGCCCGCTACAAGGACTCACGCTGCGGGACAGATGTGGTGACGAAGTAGAGTGCAGGAAGTCCTCCCTCTGAGGCGGAGTGAACGTGAGGAAAGGAGTGGTGGAGTTTGGTCTGGGAGGGTGGGGCGGGGGCAGGGGGGAGGCAGATGGTGAGGCCATGGGAGAGATGCAGTATGGGCTGCCGGTGATGAGAGGCACGGGGCTGGCAGAGTAAGGAGGGGGCAGGTACTCTCCCCAACGGTAAGACACGGTGGGCGGTGGTGGGAGAGGCGGGGTGGGGGCAGCAGGAGGGCTCCCACCTCCCACAGTCAGGGAGATCCACTCGGAGGAAACGGCGTGGACCTCAGGTGAGACGGAGCGACGGGGGGAGCGAGGGAGAGGCAGAGGGGAGGTGGTCAGACGGTTATGATAGAGCTTTTTTTAGAAAGGAGTTGAGAGAAGGAGAAAAAGTCTTCAGAACAGCGAAGGAACAAATGTAGAACAGCAATCAACCCGGTTTTATTCCCCACTCCCCACCAGTGTTTAGAACCCAACACCACGTCCGTTAGCACGGATGTGTACCTGAGGTGAGCTGGTGGTGCTGCGCTGTGGCGACAGGCTGACCGGAGGGTCAGGGAAGTCCACCCCGTTCTTCACACGGGGCCGTTTGTGCACTTCCACGTAGGTAACCGGGAAGATGCCTTGTCGATTGGTGCCTGGGATTTTTCCTTCATACCAGTTCTCATCGACTCTGCGAATCAGCGTGATCCTCTCGCCCTGAACAGACAGACAGGTTCACACTTTACAACACAAGCACACAACATGGCTGGCCTGAGGGGATGAGAAGTAATTAGATGATAAAGCCTAGTTCTCCGTCTACGGAGGGCCGGAGACACACAAGGCCATTAGATGTCATTGCAAGGGCTCTCCCAACAGGCTCACAAGAACGGACAGAGTAGAGCTCAGTTTTCTAAATATTGGTTGAGAGCCTGTGTTACGTCCCCGACATGAGATGTTAAAAGTGTGAAGGATGGGGAGAACATAAGAACTGGGTAAAAAAATGGGTTTTTAACAGACGAGGGAACAGAGTGCTGGTTACTTCTTGGCTCCCAAACTTGTGTTTAAGTCAGTGGACTTTGTTTTGTGAATGTTTGGGAGCATTCGATGTCTGTTTTAAACGTAAACCCTTGGCCATTTTAACAATGTGTTTAAGTACTTTTAGATTTGGAGCTTTTTTGTCATTTTAAAATCCTTTTAATAAATCAATGTTTACAATTTCCACAACTGAAGCACATGCCTCTGTGTTACTCCCCGTCCTTCTCCATATCCACCAATAGAGGACGTAACACAATGGGGGCTCGTCCGGGATTTTTTAATAAAAAACAGACCGTGAAGGAATGTACAAATCCCCTGGTGGTGGTAATTTTAATGGTGTTTTATTTGTTTTAAAGGTTTTAAGCAGATGAAGTCGTGGATCACTGGCGGGTGCATCTGGAGGCCCCGCCCCCGCAGGAGGATCCAGTCAAGCATAAAAGGACCCAGAGATGACCCCCACAGGCAGGCTGATTGGTCAGGATGCCGCTTCCTTTAACTTCGTCAACAGCAAAAATAAAACAAGAGCCAAAGATATCTACCGGCAAAGACACGGAACAGACTGAGGAATGTCTCGTGGAAAAGGTCTGACGATGTGAACCGAAGGAGTACAAAGATACGCAGCAAACTTTTTATTCATGTCAGGAAACCACAGGAAACGCGAGTTTAGAGGCGGTGACTGGACGAAGAGGTGGAGGACAACTTTGTCTGTTAAAAAGTCTTTGAAATACATAAACAATAAAAACACGATAGAGATGTTGTGACTGCAATGACACCCCAGGAAACTGCTACGCCCTCTACTGTCTTGATGGAGAATAGTTTCACAGCACTGACTCCAACGTAGAAGTAGATCTTTCTGTTTTTCCTAGTTTTAAATATAACACTTTACTTTCTTTTATTGCTTTTATTACCTGCCTAGGGACTGCAGATGTAAATTAGCTCTGGCGCTAAATCTGGCATATTTACTGGTGCCATTTATCGTTGAAGTTCATTAATATGCACTGTCCCTATTAAATAAATAAAAAAATGAAATGAAATGAAAACATCTCCGTCGATACGAGTGTTTGTGAGTGCAAAGCTGCTGAAGTATAAACTACGCTTAAAGGTATTTCGGAGGATGTTTCTGATTTTCAGGAGAGAACCTGCCTCCCCACGTTTAAAAAAATGCACTCTGTTTACAAGTAGCTGCCGGCCTTGCAGCTTGCCTTTTTGCCGAACTATAGCTTACCCGTCGAGCAGAAAACCAGCAACAGTGGCGTCCGTGGGGAGCCCAACCTTCGCTTTCAGCACACGCCACCGTTGAAAGGAGTCTCCTAAAATAACTCTGGTCTTATTTCTCACTTCGGAGGCTTTTCTCTCATCAAAGACTTTAAAGACACTTTTTCTTGTGACTCTCGGCCGTTATCAAAAGAACCCGGTGAGAACGGCGAGGAATTAAGGCGCATTGCTTTACACGTAATCAGAATGCGCACGCACAGTAAGTGAAATCAAACCCGGGAACGAGCACGTACGATGACGGCCGTGCGTGAAAGCTCCACCAGAATGACTGACAGTTACGCAGACCGATGGTTGAGATTATCCACCCGGGAGAAAAGGATCCTCTGCCACACCTTTAACTTTTATTTAACCTGTTGTAGTTTGCTTCTGGAATGCATTGTTGGCTCTTTTTAAAACACAAAAAAGGTTTCTCTTCACCTTGCTGCTGACGGTTTCGTTCGCGGCTGCAAACGTCCTCAGAGCTGACGCTGATGGTGGTGTCACTTCCTTCTCCGTTTATCCGCAGGCAGCAGAGGACGTTGTCGCCCTCTGCTGCCCGCTCTCCCCTCTCCGATGATGCAGTCCCATGCGCGATCCAACGAGTAAACTCCATTGTCTCTGTTCATGGTCCCACATCCACGTCTCCTTATCTCGATAGCTTCTTTTATCCATCTTTTGTATTTCTGTTGTTCGGTGGTTATGATCCGTGTGTTGTCCCAGTCCATTACATGGTTTTCTCTTGTGCAGTGATCTGTTACGGCTGACTTCTTTATTGTGCTTTCTGCCTCTTGTTTTGCTGCTCTTGTGAGTTTTCGACTTGTTTCTTTCTCGTACTCCTTTCTATGTTCTATTGTTCGTGTGTTGAGTTGGCGTCCGGTTTCTCCTATGTGTGTTTTATTGCAGAGTTTGCATGGGATTTCGTAAACGATTCCACATTTAGGTCCAGCTGGTATCTTGTCTTTTGGGTGCACTAGTCTGTTTCTAACTGTTGTGTATGGTTTTGTTGGTGTGTTTATGTTGTGTTTTCTCATAGTTGCTCTTATTTTTTCTGTTATGCCTCTGATGTATGGTAGGGTCATCACTGGTTTTGGTTCTTGTCTTTCTGGGTTTCTGGTTCGTTGCTTTGGTTGTTCTTTTCTTTCTGTTGTTGTTTGTTGTTTTCCTTTGTTATTGCCCATGTCGGGTATCCGCAGGTCTTGAAAGCGTGTTGTATGTGTTTGTCCTCTTGTTTACGGTCTCTTTCTTCTGTTACCATGTTTGCTCGGTGATATAATGTTCTGATTACTGACATTTTGTGTATGGTGGGGTGTTCTGATGTCCATAATAGATATTGGTCTGTGTGTGTTGGTTTCCTGTATGTGTTTATGTTTAGGGTCCCGTCGGTCTGCCTGGTTATTTCATGTCCATAAACTTTATGTTGCCTGTGTCGTCAATGTTATTCAAGTGTTGTGTTAGTGTTTCTGTTTGTCCTTTTGGTATAGTGCACCCAAAAGACAAGATACCAGCTGGACTTAAATGTGGAGTCGTTTACGAAATCCCGTGCAAACTCTGCAATAAAACATACATAGGAGAAACCGGACGCCAACTCAACACACGAACAATAGAACATAGAAAGGAGTGCGAGAAAGAAACAAGTCAAAAATACACAAGAGCAGAAAAAACAAGAGGCAGAAAGCACAATAAAGAAGCCAGCCATAACAGATCAATGCACAAGAGAAAACCATGTAATGGACTGGGACAACACAAGGATCATAAACACCGAACAACAGAAATACAAAAGATGGATAAAAGAAGCCATAGAGATAAGGAGACGTGGATGTGGGACCATGAACAGAGACGATGGAGTTTACTCGTTGGATCGTGCATGGGACTGCATCATCGGAGAGAGGAGAGCGGGCAGCAGAGGGCGACAACGTCCTCTGCTGCCCGCGGATAAACGGAGTAGGAAGTGACGCCACCATCAGCGTCAGCTCTGAGGAAGTTTGCAGCCGCGAACGAAACTGTCAGCAGCAAGGTTTCTGTGTTTCAAAAAAGAACCAACAATGCAGTTAGAAAAGCAACACAGCAAGAAAGTACCAAAGATGTTTACTTCTGGAATGTTTGGAAAATAAAGCTTACAGCCTGGCTCATGAGATCAAACTACAACTCCCACAATGCACCTCACCTTTCTGAAAGACATTTCCACCACCGTGTCTCCTTTGAAGTTGAAGCGGGCGACAGCTTCTCCGTATTCCAGCACCTGAACTGGGGCGCTTTTCTTAGGCTGGGCTTTCTCTGTCGGGGGCAGAAGCTACAAAAGAAAAGAGAAAGCTTAGTCACCGGGGAAACACTAAAGGACTCGACGGTTTCCTAAAACCAACCTCAACGTAGCTCCGTGGGAAAATACCCACTCTGCCATGATGTTCACCTTCATACCAGTTTTGATCTATTTGTCGAATGATGTACACGATGTCTCCCTTCTGAAATGGTAATTCCCTAAAAACAAGTGGTAGATTAAAAAGTGGGATTATTTATCATCTCACCAGAAGCAGGTTTATTAAAGGAACATAATGGCCACTCTTCTCCACCTACTTCAGACTCTCTGCTCTGAAGTCGAAGCGAGCCATGGCCGGAGTTCTCTGTAGAAACATTAGGACTCATTTAGGGAATTCTCATTTTTCTAAAAGTCACAGCTCAAGTCAACTTCTTTCTCATTATCGTCATTTTCACAGATATTCTGGTAGGATTAAAACAGAATAAACTCGCCTATCAACTCTTAAGTGTAGACCAGGGGGCCTGGAGGGCCAGTATCCAGCACGTTTTAGAGGTTTCTCTGCTCCTGCACTCTTGATTCAGTGGTTGAATCACTAGTTCTGCAGCTCTTCAGGCTCTGCAAAAGCCTGTTAATCACCTGCTGATTGCGGTCAGGTGTGTTGAAGCAGGTTAAAACAAAAACATGCTGGATACTGGCCCTCGAGGCCCAGAGTGCTAAAATGTTGGATGTTTCAACGTTTGCATAATTTGTGAGACTAAACTAGCCAATGATGGCAGTTTCGCATCTGAGCCAGCACAGACCGGGCTGGGTGGCGTCGGTACGCCCCGCACCGGTAGGGTTTGTTCACACACACCCCTCAGGAGCAGGGAAATCACTGAGCACGTGGGCGGGGCAAAGGACACACGGAAAAAGCCGTGGCGTCTCCCTTAAACAACGGCCATGCAACTCAAGGCACGGCAATGCTGTCTTTGTGGGTGTGTGTGTGTGTGTGTGTGCGCTCCTCACAGCAGTGAGAAGGAGAGACAGAGCGCTGCAGCTTCAGTCTGTGTGTGTGTGTGTGTGTGTATGTGTGTGTGCTCCTCACAGCAGTGAGGAGAATATGAGGCCAGAACGGTCCCAATAAGAATTAAGTCACACAACGAGTTCCACAAATGCACATATTCATTCAGAAATCCACACTCTGTGTTTCACAAATATAATTCGGAGGAACACAAATGCACACGCTCATTCGGAAATTCTCACTCTTTGACTCATAAGTATAATGTGAAAAAATAAGTCACGCAACATTTTCCACAAATGCACACGCTAATTGTGAAGTTCACACTCTGTGGTTCACAAATATAATTTGTAAGAACACTTGTAATATAAACTCACAGATCATACGAATTGCTGAATGTGCATTTACGAACAGCTTCTCATTTGTGAACCTTCCTGCGTTCGTGAGAGAAATCGGTGTGCTGAATTTTGAGACTCTCCTAACGTCGCAGATCAACAAACGTCACCATTGGCTAATGAATCTGTCAATCAAATATATGATTCCACCAGGGCTGTTCGCTTTCAGCCAATCATATGGCTCCTTATGTTACGGAACAGATCTGCTGTGCGCATGCGCATTGCAGTTCACACGGCAGAGCGGGATGGACCGGTCACAATCTGTGAGTAACAGTTTTATCTTATTCCCTCGTTGTAATCCATGCAGCGTTATAGAATTAAGAGTAGACGCGTTCTTCATGGTCAAGTAAAATGTTTAATGTTTTATGTTCAATTCAGTCGAGACGTTACGTGAAGTCTGGTCCATTCTTCATCTAGTTTAACATCAAGCTAAACTCAAGCGAACATTTGTTTAGTTAGCGCGTCTAGGTACCCTTTTTTTAGGCCACGGTTGTCAAACTCAAGCCCTTGGTCTATTTGTATTTGCCCCGCAAAATCAAATGTCAAATATATAATATTAAAACTGGCCCACCGGGTGATTTAGCTGTTAAGACTACTAATCCCATAGTGCTTAGCGGCGTTAGCGGGCGAGACGAAGCAAGCCCTCTTTTATGTTTACGATCATTAGCGTCCATGCTAGTAGAATCAGCGTGTGCAGCGTTACCCTCAGTCTTAAACAACTGAAGATACTCCTCTAAGCGCCCAGTTTACTCAGCGAGTTTCCGACTTTGAACGCCTAGAAAGACGGTTTCTGGCTGGAACAGGTGACCATCAGAGTGTCGCGAACTGAGCTGGAAATATTTCATTGTCATGCACTTTTTCTGCTCTAAAGCATGAAAGTTAATAACTGAGATATTTTCACAGAAGATAATTGCTATTTTGGTTTTTGTTGTTGGCCTGTAAAAAAAAGATTAAACTTACTCTAAAATGGGAACTGGACAGACTACAAATTGAAGAATAGAATAGAAAATCCCTTTATTGTCCCTCAGTGGGGAAACTGTGATGTCACAGCAGCAATAACGTTCATTACAGGAGCCAAACAGGAGAGTAAAACATAATAATAAAGAGTAAACTAAAATAAAACAAAACAGACAAACTTAAAATATCCAAAAGGTAAAACAATCTAAATACTGAATATGTACACATTGTAAGGAGTAAAAAGAGTAAATAAAAATTGAGACACAAGTAACGAGTGATGTGTTTTATTTAAAATGCACTTGCTCGTGTGTAAATTGGTCATATCAGATTCTGTGTTCAGATGCAAAAATAAGTTTCTTTCCAATTGAATAACAAGACATCTGTAAATAAACTTTTAAACAAATATTGAGTTTGGCCCGCAACTTTGTCCCAGTTTTTTATTTTGTCCCATTGTGAATTTGAGTTTGACACCCCTGCTTTAGGCTGTGCGTGCAGTAATAAGGAGACAGACACTGGCTGAGCCAGTGCATAAATGTTTGATTTTCTGGCGGTGGGCGATAGTTAAAGAAATATTATTTAAAAAAAATAAAATACATCTTTAAATTTTGGCCATTGAGCTCTGGCACATAATAAACAGAAATACTGCTTCACCATTTCATGTACCTTTGAATCTACAGTTGGTCTTATTTAAAAACGTTTTTTTTATTAAAACTATCATAGCTGGCGTGTTAAAAAAATAAAAGTGCCATAAGATATTTGGAAGTTGTTATTTTATTTCTATTACCCAACAGTTATCCAATCCATGTTTGTTCTGTTTTTTTCCTCTAGGAATCATTGAGGCGTGACATCCTTCAGAGGTTGTACGATCGACTGTCAAGCATCTTGGAGAGGCAACCTGTTGATGGGGAAGGGCTATAGTTTGCTTGTCGCCACTATTTAGTTTTATTAGGTGCTCTAGGTGACATTGTTGATGTAGGAGAGGATATACTTTCTGCTCTTTCAGATCTGAATACTATTATCCAGCAGGAAAGAGATAATCAAAAGACATTAATATCGGTACACGTTGAAAGAGGTTCTCGTGGCCGCCCACGATTGGCGGTGTCGCGAGAGGCTCTCGAACACCTTGTGGAAATGGGTCTGCCAACAAGTGTCATTACCAAACTCCTTGGTGTATCCAGAGCAACTCTATTTAGACGGATGTCTGAAAATAATATATCTGTATCTGCCACATACAGTAAATGCAGTGATGAGGAACTAGATTCATTTATCTCAGTAATGGGTACAGGGTAGTCCGAGGTGCTCTGCTTGCCCAGGGACATAGAGTACAGTGGGACCGACTCGATGCATCATGTATCGTGTGGACAGTGCGGGTGTACTTGCTCGAATGACACGTCTGGGATGTGTAGTGAGAAGGACGTACACAGTTCCTTGCCCAAAGTATATGGTGCACATTGACACCAACCACAAGCTCATCAGGTAATGTCTGTGTGTAATTGGAGATGTTATTTTTTGTTTTGGGAGTTGCATTTTTAATTGTCTGTGTTTTAACAGGTACAGTTTTATTATCTTTGGGGGAATAGACGGTAGGTTCAACATTGTCAAGGACCAAACAGCAAATGTGTTTTCTGGCTATCTTCTGTTTTATAGGTATGTTTTACACGTTTAACAACTTATATTTTGAAGTAGAGGGCTGCATAGGATTGGGTCCCAGCAGGAGCGGGCAGTTAGAACTTTGCTGCAGGCCGGAACAGTTGGCTAAAAACCAAAGGGATTTTACAGAAATCCCAAAATATACACATAATTTTTTTGGCATATTTGTAAAGTCGTGCTGCGCAGTGGTTAGAGCTGTTACCTTGCAGCAAGAAGGTCCTGGGTTCGCTTCCCGGCCTGGGATCCTTCTGCATGGAGTTTGCATGTTCTCCCTGTGCTTGCGTGGGTTCTCTCCGGGTACTCCGGCTTCCTCCCACAGTCCAAAAACATGACTGTTAGGTTGATTGGTCTGTCTAAATTGTCCTTAGGTGTGAGTGTGTGTGTGATTGTTTGTCCTGTGTGTCTCTGTGTTGCCCTGCGATGGACTGGCTCTCTGTCCAGGGTGTACCCCGCTTGATTGCCCGTTGACCGCTGGAGATAGGCACCGGCCCCCCCGTGACCCTACGTGGCCAAGCAGGTTCAGAAAATGGATGGATGGATGGATGGATTTGTAAAGTCTCTCAATTAATGTAAGGGCTTGTAATAATCATTAGCCTTTACTCCTCCATATTGATTTTTAAATGGAAGAATATGCAACACAATCCCATGAATCTAACAATAGTCTGTCATGCCATGTTTTCTCCTGCACGATGAGTGAATACACAAAATCAGTGCATCTTAATTATAGTGTGGGTAATAGTTCTAAGTGTCACGGGAGAATGTGGGAGTAACGCACATTGCGGGTGGTCAGAAATTCAAAAGAAGCTGGCGGGAGAGCGATGAAAACAGTGTAGTGCAGTGGTCTTCTGTAAAATATGCATCTATCACTCCTGAGATTTGACACAAACAATACAGTTTATCAGATCTTAACTTATTTAATTATCTAACATGTTATTGTATGGCTGTTGTACCTTTCATTTGGTAATTGATTGTTTTGGCCCGTCATAGGAGAGTGTTTGTGCTTGAATTACATAGATCATGTACCTGAAGGTAGCTGACAACAACCGGGCAGACACCCACCTTGCCTTCTTCAGTGAAGCTGTGAATGAGCATGGCTTTCCTCTGAGGTATCCATGTTATTCCCAACTTTACCCTCTGTTACCCTGTTACAAATCTGCTTTTGCCTAAAGTGTGTTATTGACCAAAGATAACATGCCATCTGAGGTCATATAGTGAAATTTAAGAAATGAACATTTCCCTCTTTCAAAAAAAATTTCCCCAGCAGAGGGTTAATAATGCCACATTGTTTACTCACTTAGTAGCAAGGTACTTAAGGAAATCTCTGTGAAACAGAAATGGATGTAGATTGTTGTAGATGTGCATTAAAATGTTTGAAGCAAGATTCTAATGTTTATTTTTTTCAGGGTGAGAGGAGATCATGGCGGAGAAAATGTAGGTGTTGCAGAATTAGTGTTCTCAGTTCGTGGAACTGACACCAACAGCTTCATTGCAGGAAAAAGTGTACACAATCAACGGTGAGTTTAACCTCATTTGGAAGCTTTATGTGTGTGTGCGTGTGTGTGTGTGTGTGTGTGTGTGTGTGTGTGTGTGTGTGCGTGCGCGCGCCTGTGCCTGTTGACCTGCCCAGGGTGCACCCTTCGTCTCACACTGACTGCTGGAGATAGGCAGTCCCCCTGCGACCATTCAAAAGATAACTCAAGTTGAAAACGGATGTATGGACATGTAAATGTGTGTGTATATTATAATTTTCTTTTATTTAATCCCCCTCCAAATCCAGGATCGAGCACCTCTGGCGTGATGTCTTCATGAGTGTTACTGATTTATATTACAACATCCTGCACTCTCTGGAAGACCAGGACTTGCTCGACATCAGTAACATCCTTCACATGTTTTGTTGCCACTATATTTTCTTGTCTCGCATCCAGGCCAGCCTGGATGTCTTTAGAGATGCGTGGGACACCCATCCAATCAGGACAGAGGAAAACATGACACCAAATCAGCTGTGGCATCTGGGCCAGACTCTGAATCCTGTTTCTGATCCAGGGGCAAATGTATGTTCTGTTAAAATGACTGATCACATGTCAAGTTGATCCTTAACTAAAAATCAAATGTTCAACACTTTGATAATCTACCTCTGCACTATGCTTCTTGGATTCAAGACAAAATGGCTGTTGAAATCACAGTTCTGTTTGTGTGCACCTCTACTGAAGTGGACACTGTCAACTATAATGTCATGACATTACAAAGTCATGACACATCTGCAAGTTCAAAATGCAAGGCATTAGACCTTCCAGATGTGATATTCTCACTGCTATTTTAACATAAAAGTAGCCCATTAATAAAAAACAATTATTAAATAATGGACATGCTAGGTTCTGCCTGACATCATTGATGTTAAGTAATTGTTAAAAGGTCATGATAGGGCTTGTATTAAATGTGTTTTCTTGAGATTCATTATGCACAATGTTCATACACACTTTCTTTTTCCAGGGTATACCGACACCAGAGATTGAATGGGAGGAGAATGGATACATGACTGAACCTCATCCTGGTATCAATGTCCCTGTGCTGGACAGTCCTCTTTCAGATCATGAAATGTTGGAACTGCAGGACAACATTAATCCGTTGCTACATTCAGACTCTTTTGGAGTGGACATATATCCTCACACTGTCCAGTATGTTGAGAACTTACTTGAGGCTAGATGTGTCATGGTCTGCGTCTGCGTCTTTCCCCATGTGTCTCCTGATGTTCTCCATCCCTCTCTAGATTCCCCTTTGGTGTTTCATAGCGCCCTCATGTGTCTTTTGTCTGTGTCTCAATTATGTGTCTTCTGTTTTTAGCCCTTTAGGTCATCCCCAGCCCCTCCAGTTGTAGCTCCAGCCTCTGTGTCCATTCCCCAGCTCAGTGTATGTGTGTGTTATTGTGTGTGTGTGTGTGTGTGTGTGTGTTAGTCCTGCCCTCAGTCTTTGGGTTTAGTTTTGTGTTTTAGAGTTTTAGGTTTATTTGCCCTCCTCTGGTTCTGTTTCCCCCATTTGGATAATTATATTCACCTGTCTTCCCTCCAGCCCTCACTCCACACACCTGCTGCCTGTTTTCCTAATTACTCCTCCCTGAGTGTTTAAGCCCTGTCTTGTCTCTGTTTTGTGTCGGTCCGTTGTCAGCATTGTTTTGTGCTCTATGTGAGCTTATGTCTCCAGGTTTTTGTGCTCCAAGTGAGCTTACGGTGTCCTGAGTTCCAGGACTTTTGGACTTTGTGCTCTAAGTGAGCTTTTGTTCTTGTTACCAGTGTTTTGGGATTTTTGGACTTTTGGCTCGCTCGCTGCCTTTGGATTTATTTTGGTTCGTCCTGCAAAATAAAGGATTTTTACTTTACATCGTCTCCTGCCTCTTGTCGTCTGGGTAATCTGCACTTTGGGTCCTAACCATCCCCTCAACGTGACAAGATGATTACATGTGTGAAGAAGGAAGGAGAGAGAAGGTAGGGAGTAAGGAAGAAAGAAAATAATGAGACAGGAAGGGAGAAAGTTGAAAAGTGAAGGAGTGGTCCATTTTAAGGTTAATATTTTATTGTATATTGTTTTTCAAGGGATTTGCCATTGTAAATATGAAATGCTAAAGGATAGACCCCAAAATGGATTTCTAAATTCATTTATAGTTTTGTATTCCCTTAAAGGTGTCATGGTCTGTGTCTGCGTCTAACCTCATGTGTCTCCTTTTGTCCTCATTCGTCTCTAGGTGCTCCTTTTGTGTCTTCCAGCGCTCTCATGTGGTCGTGTCTGCATCTTCCTCATGTGTCTCCTGGCGATCCCCATTTGCCCTCTAGGTTTCCCCCCTCAGACTTCCCTCTCCCAGGTCCTGTGCCCTCTTGGCCCCCTCTTAGCCACACCCCTGTAGTTTCTTTCTGTAGTGTTTTCCTTTAGTGTCAGCTTCCCCTTAGTATATTAGTTATGGTTCATGCCTTCTGGTCTTTTGTTTTTCTCTTAGGTCATTTTCCTTTGTTACAGCCTTTCATTATTTAGTGTGTTTTTTCCCACCAGTGTTTTCTTCCTCCTCCCTGAGTTAGTAATTGTGTTCACCTGGTCCCTCTCCCCACACACCTGCAATTCATCTCCCTCTCATCTTCCCAGTCTATTTCAGCCCTGTCTTGTCACTCTGTGTTTGTTGGTTCATTGTCTTATGTGTTGTGTTGTTTGTTCCCCTCTCGAGTCTCTCCGAGTCCCTGCTCATGTGTGAGCTTAGTTAATTTTGAGTTTTTTCAAGCTTTTGAGTATTAGTCTTATTTTGTGCTTTGGACTTATCAGCACATCCGCCTTAAATAAAGGAATTGTTTTTCTTAAGACCTCTCCTGCCTTTGAGTCGTTCTGGGTACTTCTGCATCCTGGGTCCAACCTCCTCTCAACGTGACAAAAGGCTTTATCAGCCTGATTTATTTTAGACCAGGAATGTACTTGAAAAGGCTGCTGTCCACTTCATCTATGCTACAATCCTTCAAAACGTAGATGTTCTATCATTGCTAGTGTTGGTTTAGTAACATACATCTTCCTGTGCATCCAGCTCTAGTAAAAACATATTGTAATGACCTGGCTGGGGTTGTAAGCCAGGTGCATTCTGGGTATTGTGTTATATGTGTTCCTATCGTTCTGCTAGTTCCTAGGTGTTGATTTGCGTGTTGTGTGAGCGTTATGTTAATGTAAGCCACAGGGAAGGTGATGTGTGTTCTGTGGAGCGGGTTGAATTAGCATGGTTAACTGACACCGTGACTCTGTGTGGTAGGAGCGTGATAGAGGATCGTGTCTGTAGCGTTACAATGTGTGGAAGAAAAAGCCTTATAAAGGTCTGGTGTGAACCACTACTGCCTCCTGCTGGTAGATTTGGGGACTATAAACCTGCTGCTGGGACGCTCGGGGTCGCTACAATATCTAAAGGTGAAGCACCTGCTTCTTATCAACAGAGCCATTTCTTTTTACATTTTATTGTTTGAATTTGTCTCGTTTCATAACTTTTGCTCAACATTTAAGGGGAACTGTGTTAACCTGCGATCATCTTCATTACACTTGAACACTTGTACTATACCTCTGTCCGTCTGCTTATTAAACGGAATAACAAGGCAATACTCTATCTACTGGTTTTTTGATCAAGGGATGATTAGGTGTTGTGAGAAGATTCTCTATGCTACTGAGGCCTAGTCCACACGTAGCTGGTTTTTTTTTAGAAATGGATATCCGCCCCTCCAAAAACGTGCATCCACACCACCTTGTTTTAAAAAAAAAACAAACTCTGTCCACACATACCCAGATAAATACGTTGTTAAGGACATGCCAGACCTGCAGGCGGCAGTACTTCCCCCGTTCTTAACCTCGTCCTTCATCTGTGGTCTTCCGCAAGGAGCAGTAATTCCGCTTGCATAAACAAACAAGCAGAAAGCGCTTGGACAGTTGATAAAGCGAGCGCAGCTCTGAGGGCATCCATGCTGTCGGCTAGTGTAAACACAGGTCGCACACGTGATGTCAGCATTTTTAGTCGTGGAAAGTGACGTTGCGGACCTTAAAACTCCGGTTTTGTCTGTCCACACGCTTCACTTTGGCCGGAGTTTTAAAAAAGATCCGTTTTCGTGTGAAAAAACTCCGTTTTCGTGTGGATGACGGGCCAAATCGTAGAAAAATATCTACGTTTTGGCAGATCCCCGGCTACGTGTGGACAGGGCCAAAGTCTGTGTTAAATTGCAACTGGACACACACATACCCACACACAGGTTGTTCATTTGTTCTCAGAATGGGAATAATGCCTTTTAGAGTTTAAAAGTTATTTTTTTCTTGATGTCACTGAAGGTTGTGTTAGAAATATATGCAGCTCATCAAAAGGAAAAGTAACTGACGTAACCAAAAGCCTGAACTCCGGAGAATAGAGACGCCTGCCAAGATAAAGAGCTGGAGCTTTTGCTCCTTATCAGAGTCACTCCCATGGAATAGGCCTGACGATTTACTAGCTTCTCTTACCTTCTCCGCAGACAATGTTTAATATGAGCTTCAAGAGGTCTCTGCCCCTAACGGGGTTTGCTTTCACGTAGTAAAAATGCATAATTTTTCTGAATAAGATCATTAAGAGGCCACCCATAAGGTTATGTATTGTAACCCCATTCTATGAGTATAGCGTAGCCCTTTAAGCAATCGCCTATTGGATTAATTCCATCCCGTTAACCAATCATTGAAGAGCTTTTATGTACGCCCGCCTCCTAGGTGGGTCCTGGCCCCTAAAAAAGAGCACAGCGAGCATAGCTCGACTTCATAAGTCTTACTGAGCCCAAAGAACCAGCTGGGCCAAGATGCTTAAAGGGCTACGCTATACTCAAAGAATCTGGGGTTACAAAACGTAACCAACGTTCTATTTCGTATAGCCCCGCCCTTTAAGCCATCGCCTATTGGATTAAAGGCGGAGCCAGATATGGTCAACGGCTGTGTTCGAGATGAGCCAGTTCTGCGCAGATTGGATCAGCGGTGATCGGCGAGCAGCGCATGCCGGTTAGATTTGTGTTCGACTTGACGCCGACTTGCTCTGACGTCATGCATACGTAGGCAACGATAACCTCGTGAGATCAAGGCGGCCGCAGGTTTTGGAGCAAGGCGCTGCAGTTGCTCTCCACCGGCTGCAAAACCTAGAGGATGACGGGAAACGCCTGGCTCTCACCTGATCTAAGATCTGATTGGTTCATATTTTGATCCAAACATCCGGTGGTAGAGCATGAAATGCTAGTTGGTCACACGTATTCTGTAAGACATGTGACGTTGATGATGACAACAACAGAGGCCATAAAGAGAAATGTGTTTTGTGTTCTTTTGTCACGTTTCCTATGAGCACACTGAAGCTACAGCTGATAACCTTTACTTGTTATTACGGTCATGTTTTCATATAGAATATATGATATCCACAAGCACGTGAGGATGTGTTTCAGCTGCTAACAGGCACCAGAATTAAAATGGAAAATTAAACAAGTGTGAACGCTAACGCGATATCTTCAGCCATCGTCACCCCCGAGCTACACATGCAGGAAATTGTGTCTGACTTATGCGCACAGCAGATCTGTTCCGTAACATAAGGAGCCATATGATTGGCTGAAAGCGAACAGCCCTGGCAGAATCATATATTTGATTGACAGATTCATTAGCCAATGGTGACGTTTGTTGACCTGCGACGTTAGGAGAGTCTCAAAATTCAGCACACCGATTTCTCTCACGAATGCAGGAAGGTTCACAAATGAGAAGCTGTTCGTAAATGCACATTCAGCAATTCGTATGATCTGTGAGTTTATATTACAAGTGTTATTACAAATTATATTTGTGAACCATGGAGTGTGAACTTCACAATTAGCGTGTGCATTTGTGGGAAATGTTGCGTGACTTATTTTTTCACATTATACTTATGAGTCAAAGAGTGAGAATTTCAGAATGAATATGTGTATTTGTGGAAAACGTTGTGTGACTTAAGTCTTATTGAGACCGTTCTGGCCTCATAGGAGAAAGACAGAGAGAAAGATATATATATATATATATATATATATATATATATATATATATATATAGAGAGAGAGAGAGAGAGAGAGAGAGAGAGAGAGAGAGAGAAGAGAGAGCTGCAGCTTCAGTCTGTGTGTGTGTGTGTGTGTGTGTGTGTGTGTGCTTCTCACAGCAGTGAGGAGAGAGAGAGAGAGAGAGAGAGAGAGCTGCAGCTTCAGTCTTTGAGTGAGTGTGTGTGTGTGTGTGTGTGTGTGTGTGTGTGTGTGTGTGTGCTTCTCACAGCAGTGAGGAGAGAGAGAGAGAGAGAGAGAGAGAGAGAGAGGAGAGAGACAGCTGCAGCTTCAGTCTTTGTGTGTGTGTGTGTGTGTGTGTGTGTGTGTGTGTGTGTGTGTGTGTGTGTGTGTGTGTGTGTGTGTGTGCGTGCGTGCTTCTCACAGCAGTGAGGAGAGAGAGAGAGAGAGAGAGAGACAGAGAGAGAGAGAGAAAGAGAGAGAGAGAGAGAGACAGAGAGAGAGAGAGAGAGAGAGAGAGAGAGAGAGACAGAGAGAGAGAGAGACAGAGAGAGAGAGAGAGAGAGACAGAGAGAGAGAGAGAGAGAGAGAGAGAGAGAGAGAGAGAGAGAGAGAGAGAGAGAAGAGCTGCCGCAGCTTCAGCTAGAGGCGATGCTTACGTCTCAGTATCCAGAATGAAAAAGAATCCCGAATGCGGGAAGCTCCTGCTGGTTGATTCTATTAGCCAACTGGAAGCTCCCCCTAATGGTAGGTGTGTATTTGAGCTGGCCAATCAGTTGGCAGTGGGAGTGTTGGACCGGTTCAGCCCAAAGCAGACCGCCTTGGTAAGTGGGCTGAAAAATCGATTATTTGAGCTCTGAAAAACACCAGGCCACCTAGATGTGAACACTTCAAAAGCTACCCAGTCCGGTCCGTGCCGGTCCAGATGTAAAAGTGCCATTACACATCAGTCCTATAGAGCAGTGGTTCCCAACCTGGTGTCCGTGACCCCCCCGGGGGTAGGGTGGGGTGGGGGTGGGGGGGACCTTACCAAGACTCTATTTGTAAAAATGACATAAATAAAATGACACACCCAACAGTACAATTAAAAGCACGTGTAAGAGGCATAATGCTGCCCATTTGTATAAAGTCTGTAATTATTCACTTTTAATTGTGTGCATATGGTTAGGAGTTGGGGTTGGGGGGGTGGGGGGGCTGGCTTTTCTTGGACACAGGAAAGGGGGCACTCACGAAAAATGTTGGGAACCACTGCTATAGAGCAACAAAAGCTATTTCCCACAACAGAGGCTGTTCAGGATGCCTCCCGTGTTAACTATTTAGAAATTTCACACAGAGAACAGCTTCGAATGGCCACTAAAACCGTCGCTCCTCTTTGGACTTAGAGCCATCTGTCTGTCTGCTAAGCACCCCCCACGCCTGACTTCCTGCTTACAGAAGGATAAGACTCATCCTGGTGTTGTACCTCAACGCCCGACTTCCTTTTCTCTGCGTTATCGGTGATGTTCAGCAGATCTCCGAAGCGCTCGTTGGTGATGAACTGGTGGTGCGTCGGGACAATGCCCGTGTGTCTCCTCGATGCTGTGTCAGCCTCTTCCTGTTCCCGCTTCAGCCGCCGCTGCTCCTCCAAGATTTTCTAACAGGAAGCAGACTCAACATGTTTTCTGCTCTTTCACTGATAGAAAACATTCCTCAGCTCTCCATATTTACGCTGTAGGTGAAGTTTCAGGGAGGAAAATACCTCTTTGTCTCCATGACGCCTCCTCAGCACCTCATCCTGGTTTTCCCCGTGAGCTGGGGAAGAGTCTGACACAGAAAACCAAAGAAAAGACATTTAAGCTGCCGCAGTCCACTGGTTACTTTAAGGTATACTAAAGGGTAATGAAACTGAAGTCATCTCCTCAGTGAATGGACACGACCCAAAACAACTGTAAACATGCATGTTTGGAATCGTTTAGTTGTGGAGATTTCGCACAACTAAGGCAACAAACGGCAAAAAAAGGGCCAGATCCAGATCTGCATGCATACACAAACGAAAAGAAGGACCAAACGTGAATTCATGAAAAAAAAAAGAATAAATAAATAAATAAATGCAGGATTTAGATGAAGAAATCCAAAAAAGTATCATGGTAGTACTGATGGTGACTGAGCGACCTGCACTGACTGTTCATAAAGGTTTGGATTTTATTATAACTACGTTTTCTCCCTGAACCACAAAGATTAGAAAAAGCAGCTAGAGACTCCTGAACAGGAACGTTTGGGAGCTAAAAGTGAGAAAGGCGTCTCAAAAAGTGGAACAAATGTAAAAAACTAAAACTTTTCTGTGGGATTATGCTAAATTACATCCCAATATTCAGACTTTAGGTCCTGGGTTAATTTGAATTTGAAGTTATCGACTCATCATTACATCTAATAAAACAGAAAATACCACTGATGCCTTCACAGCCTGGAACGCTCATGCACACAACTCAGATCTGACGTTTGGAGAGGATATACGTTACCAAAAGCCTCCTGAACCTCCTACAGGCCCTGAAGGGTTTGGCTGAGTTTGTGGAAGCGGACTCATTCACAGTGAAATGGAAGGACAATCAAAATGAGGCGGAGAATGCCCTGCCACCTAAACACGCCACGCAGACTGGAAATGAAGGGCGGTGGCATTGCTTTGTGGAGAAAAGATTACACGAGGTGGAGCGGAGCTGAGAGAGATGAGTGACCACAGAAGGAGAGGGTGACAACGATGAAGGGATGGAGATAGCAACCTCTGTGGTGCGCTGCCAGCAGCTGCAGTAGGTTCCCATTGGCGTCCAAGCCCTGCCCGTTACTCAGCTGGTCAGTGTCTTTGCTCAGCTTCTCAAGAACCTCCAGGGAGGACAGGCGCTGAGGGATTGAGGGTCTGAGCTCTCTGAGCTCTGGGGACATGGTACCGGTCACCCTGGTGGCTAACAGCATCCTCTGTGTTTGGTGGGAATGCAGGTTCTTCCGTAGCCTGAAGGGAGCTGGGCCCGTCAGGAAGAGGTTCCCGGGCAGCATGGCTTTCTTCTCTGAGACCGGCTGCCTGTCCTGCTGCATGGTGGCCTGCTGCCTCTCGTGCCTGAGGATGGTGGTGAAGCGGGTGTAGGAGGCGGGGCAGGAGCTTTTGCATTTGCTGGGTTTGAGGTTCAAGTGGTGCAAGAGGTGGTGGTGGAGATGGTTGTGTTGTGGGGGTGGGGGAGTCTTTGATTGTTGGGAACGTTCCTGGGAGCCCGAACTGAAGATGTGTTCCACTTCAACCTCAGTGTTACAGGGAAACTCAGTCCTGATGTTCTGTCCGTCGTCTGAGGAGGAAGCCGCCTCCTCCACGGCCACAACGTCTGCCGTCAGGGCTTCCTTGCTAGAGTTTTTGCTACCTGGCTCCACCAGGGGGCAGATATCCGCCTGCGTGGTGCTGGCCACCAACAGGGACTCAGCCGACTGCGTAGACACCATGCAGGGATGGTCGGGGCTGCGGTTGGGGCTGCAGCTGGAGCTCAGGCTAGGCAGAGACGAAGAGCGGCTAGGGGCTGAGCTAGACCGCTGAATGATCCTTTCAAACTCACTGATCCGCGACGTTACGTTGTTCCGCGCGACGTTCCCGCTGTCATCAGCCTCCGACCTCTCCCCCTCCACCTTTACCTTCTCGAACAGAGAGGCCAAGCTGCGGACGCTGCCATGGGGGCTGCAGCCCACGGAGCTGGGACGCTGGATGTGATGCATGGTTTTGTACAGGCTGGAGAACTCTGAGGCGCTCCTCCTGATTGCAGGGGAATCATCCCTGAGGCCGTCGGCACTCTGGCCACCACAGACGGACACATCGTCCGATAGCTGTCCGCTGTCCCTGTCCTCTGCTGCTCCTGTGTAGAGATCCTCACAGCTGTGGGCCTTTCCGCGTCTGACAGCTGTGGTCTCGCCTTCCTGACCGTTGCCACCAGGCGGCAACAGCACCGGCTTGAACTTAGAGGGCAGGATTTGGGGTATGCAGGTTTTGGCAGCAGATAAAGGCTTCTTACTCTTACACTGGTCACCTATTGCATTACTGGCAAGAACCGTTCGACTATTTACAGAGGAGCAGGGTGAAATTATATAGCCATTCCCACCTTTATAATCCACTGGTAAGCATGCAGGACAACAGAATAAACAACATATTAGATTACAATGATCACAACTTTACACACAAACACGCTAGAACAGTTTCTAGGATTGAAACCAGATTCTCTCAGACGAGAGGCGGACTTGATGCACTGTGCATCAAGTAGATGGCCGTCAAAATAAGAGCACAGGAGCCTTTTGACCTTGCTTTCCATTATCACTGCAAACAGCAACACAACAGCCAAAACAAGCTGCAGTAAAGCAGTTAAATGCCATGAAATGTTATGCGATGTGACTAAAGAGCATCTAAAAGTGCTATAATTAAAACCTCTATGTTGTTTACTGTGTTTCAGTATTTTATTTATCCACTCACTGCACTGGAGGTTTATTTTAGACCACTCTGAAGTGTGTTTCTTTGTAAAAGCAATATTTATTAACTAAACTTGCAAAGATTTAGGTTTTGTGGGCCGATACCGATTTCTGACATGCTAACACAACTTTGCGTCGATTCAAGATTTTCTTACTACAAGTAACGAGTAAAATATTAAAATATTTCCTGTTGACTGATTCTAGAAGTAAAAACGTCCAGAGACACGATCTGGTCATGCTAGTCAGTGGCCTAGAAATCTGGACCAACCGTAGGTCAGCAGGTCGGTCTGACCTTGTTTCATTGTAGCCTCAGCAGGCCTACCCAATGGCCCAGATAGGTTTGTGTCTAGCCAATCGCAGCGCTCTACGTTGGAAATGCAGGCTCAGCACCAGAGCTGTGACAGAGAAAACCTACAAAGATGGCGTCGCTAAGGAACAGCGCTCGTTTCAAACGTCTTTGGCTTCAGCGTTTGACAATTTAGCCTTGGGCTTTTCTTTGAGACATGAACAGATAGAGGTACTTGAGTCCTTGATTAAAAAAAAAAAGAAAATATTTTCTTGGTCCTCTCTTTCGCAGGTGTACAGCGGTCTAACCTGTTGACTGGTTTCCACAGCGATGACTATACCACATTGTTTGCTGCTGTGATTGGTCCAAGTGCTGTGCAGTTTGAAAGACAACCATTGGTTCGGCCACACGACGCTTGTGACCTAGATTATATATTTAAATACAGGATGGCGTACTAGGATGGTGAATTAGTGCTTGGCGATGGAGAAAAGTGTGATAATAGATCGGCCAATCACAAATTAGACCAGTCAGATCCAATTAGATCCAATCACAACACTTTGGGCCAGAAGCGTACTGACAATCTGGGAGTTCTGGAAAATCCCAGAAAGGCTGGTGTACTCCAGGCCGGGGGGACGCGCTCCGGACCGCTGCCCCCCCCACCCCACCCCCCACCCCACCCACTCGTAGAGGTTAATGCAGAGTGGCAATTAAAAAGAGCACAGATATTTTTAAAAAATGATCAAACTGGTTCAGTATTATTAGGTTTTATTAGTAATTTATATGGAATTCTATGGTTGTTCGCATGCAAAACTGTCATTATCAGCAAAATGTGGCACTTCCTGTGCATCCAGGAAGGAAAACAGCAGGAATATCTGCTGACAAGTCCAATGTGATGAGAATCTACTAGTTGTGTAAAAGGTTGCATGAGCAGCTCAAACATTGGAGCAGTCTTAAAGAGGCAACTTTAGCCGTTAGCTCATCGGTCATGTTTAACGTTAAACTCTATTTCTTTAAACTGAGGCTATTCAGGGTAAGGTTTGACGGTACAGCCTTTTATAATTGATCAGTCAGCTGACACAAGGGTCACTGTGCAAATCTGCAGCCGTTTACTACACAGGCCTAATAACGTGCTGTCACCTAGAACTAATTGTTTTATAATCGATATCAGAATTTTTGTGGATGTTATAAGTTCAGGAAAGTATTGTTGTTCATGGTTTTTACACAGAAACACTTGAAAATGGCCCTAAAAGTCCCCTCAGCTCCCCTCCACCAGACTCTTCTCTACTCTTTCTTGGCTGCAGAAGATCCCTCTGTGGTCGTAAATTACAAATGCATCCCGAGTCCACCTGTCCAGCTTCTCTGTCTGTCCGACAGCAGCAGAAGCGGCGAGTGTCGGGTCCTGGCGGGCGTGCGTTTGTGCTGCGATGAAACTGGGAAATGAGACGGCATGTTTGCGCGCTCGTCTGTGGGATGAGGGACTGATCTGTTCCGTTCATAGCTGCCAGGGAAACACCATGAGGACGATGACTCGGGCTTTTTTATTCAGGGCATGTGGCGAGTGATGAGTCACCATCCTGGCCAGTAAAACACCCCCGAGGAGGCTGAGTTTTTTTTAACGACGGATAGAACAGATGCTTTTGTAATTGTGAGCCACGAGGCTGAAACACATGACGAAGTTTTGGGCTTCTTCAGCCTTGAGCTGCTCTTAAGAGACGCTAACGACCAAGGTGGTGCCTCCAGGTGTCATCTACCCATTCTACAGCTTAGCTCCATAATAGCTGGTGAAATTTAGCCAACATGATGCATCCCTTCCTAGCACTTCTCCTCTCCACCCCCACTCCCTCCCTCTAGCATTCCAGGCCGACTCCACACTGACAGCTGACTTCCTCGTGCGGCCACCCTTTGTGTCCCTCTTGTTTATCTCAGGCTCGTCTTGCTGCTGTGAAGAGCAGAGACCTGTTTATCTCTCTGGTACCTCCTCATCCATACCCTCTCTGGCACTGGGACGCTCTGGAGTGCTGCCCTAAGCCTGCCCGGCGATTGGCAACTGGAGCAGGAGGAGGAAGGGGGGTAAACATCCCTGAGGTTGGCTTTCACGGACTTAGCAGGACAACCTCGTGTCCTGAATGAGTTTTCCAAAGCAGACGAACAGATCCATGGCATCAAAACAAAAGCAGTTAAGGGAGGTGTGTGTGGGTGTGTGGGGGGGATACTGCGAGGTGATTGGCTAACGAAGTGGAGCAAAGAAAAGGTGCAACTTCCAGCAGAAAGGTAAACAGAAACACATGGATTCCTGTCTGGAAACCTGAACGGCACGCACACGCACACGCACACACACACACACACACACACACACACACACACACACACACACACACACACACACTGCTGGCGTCCTACCTTTGGAAGAGGAAGAGCTTCCATGGCGCTTGTTTAGAGCTCGTAGACCTTGTAAGGGAATGTCACCGCCCTCCAGGACACTCTTGTAAACATGTCGGTCACATTCTGGAGCCAAAGGCTCACTCGTGGACGATCCTCTGTCCTTTTCCACCTCGCCGTGTCCAGGCTTGCTCGAAGAACTTGAGCCCAAACGAGAGGAGCGACTAATTAGACGCATTTTATCGTCACCAGAGGCTGTTGGGTCACATGGTTCTTATTTACCGCACCCTGAGGTAACTTCTGTGCTCACATGCTCGTGGGAAACGGTAATTGGAGTGAGAAGAAAAACAAATGTTGGAGGGCTGATGCCGAGAGAAGATGTTTTCTAAAACAGATATCCTGGCGTTCCAAAGAGGCCAACGGGACGGATTTCTATAAATATTCCCCGAACATTCCCACACGGTGCATCGGCCGCTGCCGTGCAACTGCAACTCTCACCTTCACTTTTTTCACCTGCTGTCGCCCCAGGTTTGGGCTGAAACCCCCAAAAGACCCATTTTAGGATTAATATCAACATCTAGAGGTGGACAGAGACACGCGCCGCTGTTCACCTCCTCAACAAGAGTCTCTTTCAGAGCCGGTGGAAAAATATGTGCACCGCTGGCAGCGTGTTCGCCTAGAGGCTACCTATATGAATTGCTTCAGTTGGTAACAAGCCATTTAATTAAGTTTATCCAACCTAAATTGTAAAAATTGTACTAATAATTTAAGTTGGATAAACTTAATTAAATTGCTTGTTACCAATTGAAGCAATTTTTTAAGTTGGATCAACTTTTTCTTTTTACAGTGTAACAGGGACCCGCTTCCTTCAGTTTAAGGCGGCGTTTAGAGTTAGAGGATGTTCTGCTGCATCACAACGAGGGATCTGGTTGGGATGCTGCAGCCTTTATGTCGCATCCTCCTGTAACTTTTTTATCTCAAAGCTCGTTACTCTTCATTAGTTTGCCCAGCTTATTCGGATTTGTGGGAAAAGTAGTGAAAGATTGGGAATCTCGGGGCTCTTAAGGGAAGTCAGTTGAGGGTTTCTTTTAAATTTGTGGCTCCTCACTTCTTTATTCAGAAATCCTCCTAAATAATTAACACATCAGTGGTTTGGAGAGCTAGATTTGGGTTTTATTTTGAAATCCTTCGCCTGTGATGACATAATTACGGTAGCAGATGGGAAGCAGAAATGCAGGAAGAAGTTTATTTTCACTAGACGGCCACCGTGCCTCGGCCCTGCATTCTTTACATTTTATTACCCAGACAGAAATAGAAACTGTTCGTCTCACCAGACAGAAACGAGGCGATCGGCCGTGAGGTGAGGTTTGGTTTGAGAGGAGCTCCAAGTCCAGGTCCCGGTTAGACTTCTGCACACTCACTACTACCAGATAACGCTATTTAACTTATGCAGCAGCCGGATGAGTTCCCTATGTCCATCCAGGTCCTCGTCTTTAAATAAAACCCTCAAAGCCGTCACATTGTCTGAACCCCAGAGGAAGAAACACACAGGACACGCTGTTCTGGTGTCTTTTTGCCTCAATCCCAGGATCAGCTCAGGAAACGGGGAGGAGGGTCCCCCCCGCTGGACCTCACTGACTCTCACTGACATTATCTTCACAACCAATCTGGATTTCTAATAGACATGCAGGATGATTTACAGTAGAATCGAGCAGGAAGGAGAAGCGTTGACTTACTATTGCAGGTCGGAGGCTGTTTCCAAGGGGCTGAAGGAGGGGGCACTCTGCAACAAACCAAACAAAGAAGTCATTGATAGATCCACAGGAAGGTCTCCCCCAGCTAGAACAGAGGCGGCAGCCTCAACCAGAGCCAGATCCGGTCTCCTTTCTGCTCCGCTGCGGGTGTTTCTCCGTGGAGCACCGCGGCTTGCCTCGGGACGGGGCTTGGCATGAAAGGGTGAGCGTGTGTTTTGGCCTCTATGCAAGTTGGAGAAAACAAGCGGCAGAAAACAGAGTGGAATGGAGGGGGTGGGGAGGTGGGCGTGCATCGGTCGGGGAGCGCCCATGCGGGGAGGGGGGGAGCTGTCACAGGCTCAGCCTATAGGCTGCCGTCTCTCAGTTCTTTTGTCTGAGGCGCTCTCATTGCCACTGGACCAGACTGGGGACAATTAACCAGCTGGTGGTGCGAGGAGGCCGGGTTACACGTCCGCTCACACTCATGCTCGTCAACAGGGACACGGAGGCTCAGCGGACACAGTAAAGACAGTCAGACATGCAGTCATGTCTAAAAGACAGTCCAGACAGGTTTTAGAGTGTTGGGACACAATCAAAGGTCCACTTTATGATGCAACGGCGCACAGAACCGACGTTAGCAGCGAAAAGGTGAAGTAGCCGTTTTCCGCCGGGCCCGATCGGCCTCACGTCCCTCTGGAGGAGGTGTGTCAGCTCTTCTTTACTGGTAATAAGGAGGTGTTTGTTTCCCACCCGCAGCCTCAGTCAGGTTCAGGTCCGGACTTCGACAGGACCTGGTTCTGCTGCTGCGCTTGGGATCATGGTTCTGGTGTCTGACCCGGTTTGGGCCAATCAGCTGTCAGAGAGATGGACCCACATTCCACTCCATGGACGTAATTTTCACTTTAGAAGTGGGGGGGACACGGGGGTCTTTACAGTATGCTCTAATGGGAAACAGGCTTCAACACAAACGATTGTTTTCTGCTTGGTCCTAGAGCTCAACCAGTGTCAATTTAATATAGCGTAAAATTGTTTTTGGATGGTAAAAAGTGCAGGGGTCAAAACTTTACTTTGGAAAAAGTGGGGGGGACATGTCCCCCCTGTCCCCCCCCAAAAAATTACGTCCATGTTCCACTCTAAAATGCTTTGGTCTACAGAGATGATGATGGAGGTCCTCCTCCACCATGCTGAAGGCAGGTATCAGCTGTTCTCCTGGCATGGAGCAGTGCATTATGGGTAAACATCCCTACTGCTCTCATTGACCAAAAGGACAAACTTCCAGACGTCTTCCTGGCGATTCAGAGCCCTAAGTCGTGTTGCCCTGTTGTTTATAGAGAGAAGAGGTTATTTCATTTGGCCCTTCCACACAGCTTCAGTCTGCTGCCGTTTGTCCCGGTGACCTTTAACCTTTATCCTGCTAACCAAGACCTGTCGAGCCTGAGATGGAGCTCTTGGTTCTGACCCAGGGGTGAATCTGCTGGCACGTCCACTCCTGGGAAGAGTTCTTAAGTCTGTTAATAATCTTTGTCGTGAGGGCTCTAAAATGTTAGTAAATGACCTTTAACCCTCCCCAGGCTGACGGGTGGTTAACACACGCCTGTATGCTCCAGACACACACATTCTGTGGACTTAGATCATCCCATTTGGTTGTTGTTGGATGAATACCAGCATGGTGAGATCTCAGAGGTGTTTTTCTAGGTTTTAGTACAGAAACGAAAACATAAATCATGTCCTGATGCAAAAACCCACAAAACCGGGTGAAGCGTATTTGACCGTGTTCATCGTAAAAAATGGAAAAATGGTGAAACTTACGTGGACAGCTGATTAGACGGCTGTAGGAATAACGGTTATTCAAACAAACGGGGGTCATTCATTCAGCCCAGCAGCACCCACCAGCAGTCAAAATGGTTAGCTAATCTTAGCACGCTGTTTCTGTTGCCCTCCTCCTTTTGGACGTCACAGAAGGTAAAAATAATGGACGTTACACGAGCACTAAGAATAAAAGCACAAGTGTTGTTTGCAAATATGATTGCACAATCCCCGCCTCAGCCAGCCTGGCCCTGTGCTTAATACCACATCCACTTCCCTGCAGCACGGCCAAGCCGCCGCTTCCCACGAGCAGCAGCCAGACGAGGAACATTCTGAACTGCCCGTTTGCCACAACATACCTTAACACTTGGTTGCCGGGGCAGAATGGTCATTAATAACCTTTCAGAAAGAGTGCCTAAGGTGGCAGGGGCCAAACACCAGGCTGACAGGTCTGTAGTCGCATCTATTTATAAAGCTAAATGTTCCATGGCGACTGCGAGAACACAGCGGTGCCGCTGAATAATCTAAAGCTCTTCCTTGCTCCGTCGTGTCTTCTATCCGCCCTCAGATCTTTTTATCTGGGGAGAAGAGAGTGCTCAGTGACACCCTGGCTATCGGGCTTACTCACAGACGGCATCAGCGGAAAATAAATAGGAAACAATCATGGAGGCTTATCTGGACTCGAGAAAGGGAATCTTGATCTAGTTTTTTTCAACAAGAAGAAGGGTTTGTGTTGTAAATGAACTTTTTCAGACCTGAAAGGGTAAACTCATTCACTTTCAATCAAATTTTACCAGGTTAATCACTAAATGAAACTTTGCTCCAGTTTTAAACACAAACACAGCAAAGAGAAGGGTGTAATCGCACGAAAATCACCTACTTGAAGCTGCCAGAAGCAGGAGAAAGAGAAAAAACTGTCACAAAATCTGCAGAATTGCACGTTTCTTAGCGGGTGACGCTTTTGTGTTTTCATAGTTGAAATATCAACCCTAACTGGGTCATGATAACACGAACCCGTTCTTCCCACGACTTTATTTGTGTGGATGTGCACTAATAAAAACAAACAGGAGGGAGCCGTGCCTCCATCCTCCCGCTGCTAAATGCTTAAAGGTAAAGATTTAGAGCATAACAGAGGTCAGATGTGAGGAGAGCTGATGGGCTTACACAGTTGCCCTGTTTGGAATATGGGGGGTTGGGGGGGGTTTGCATAACCCACCACTGAGACGGCATGGCTGCAGCCCTCACGTCAACATGTGTTCTGCAGATGGAGTCACTCTGTCGGTTTAGGGGACCAAAGTGATCTTCCTGACCAGAGACATGTCAGGAATTCCAGTTGGCTATGTTTACCAGTGACTCAGTCACTGGTCTTCTGTCTCTCCTTACCCCTTCAGCACTTTGAAGTCAATTAAGAAGATAGTTATTACGATTTTACCAGAATGGAAGCGTAAAATCATCGGTAATCAGGCGATTTCTTCTCGAAATGGCCACAGAGTCATTTGTCATACAGCTTTATGAGACATCATTTACCCCAAGGACGGCGTCTCACTGGGCTGCGACTGTGGGGGACACCCGCGAGAACCCGTCTGGAACCCTTCACAAAGGTTCGTCGGTTCAGCTTCTCCGAGTTAGAAATTGCGGGACGAGTTCGAGAAACTTTAATGACAAACTTCAAATAATCTGAGACCCCTTTGCAACAAAGAAAAATGTGCACACATATACCCCTCATGACTAACCTAGTAATCTAGGCAGACAGCTAGCCAATGGAACCGCTGCAGGGCTACCATTGGCTGAAGCGATTTTGTGTTATGCCAAGCACAGTTCTCAGTAGGTGGGCGGGATGGAGCGACGGACTGGAACAACAAAGATGGCGGTGGCTTGTTTGAAACGACTTTGGCACCAACTTTGGAGGTACTTAAGTTTATTTAGAAAAAGGACTTCGACAGAGTTTGGCGGACTGCTCCGCACACAGACATCTGTTGCGGTGAGTGCATCATGTTGTCTGTTGTCCAATAGCATGTGGAGACAGTTTGAAAGACAACCTAGATTCCACCCCACGGCTGAGATCTGTCTGTGGGTTGTGGCCAGACCACAGTAGGTACGTAAAATAGGGCCGGACGATAATTCAATAGTTCAATATATCTATCGATCTATCGATGTGGTGCGATAGATAAAAAATGGGTCGATAAAACTTCGATAAAAACGTTTCCTTTTTCCATTATAACCTATCAGATAGCAGCATACTAGACTCACTACTTACTCCTAACCAATCAAAACCACAGACTCGGCACTCTACGTCACCAGGCCCTCCCCTCTCAAACCAAAAGAGAGCGAGAGGCAGCTGCAGCAAGATAGTGATGGGATTTATGGCTCTTTTATGGGAGCCGTTCATTAGTCGGTCGTTTAAGCGAGGTTAAGCGCTTGAAGCTCCTTTTTCCAATTACATTGAATGCAGCATGACGTAAACAAACACAGACTCCAGAGGCGCCAAAGTGGTTGCTGCTAGGATGCAGGATGAAGCGAAAAAGGCGAGCAACGATTACCGCGTATTTAAAAAAGACCAACAGTGTAAGTAGGCGGGACCGATCTGTCTGTTTATGCATGTTGGTTCTAGTTTCAGTACTTTGTTGTTGTCAGTGTTGGGACTTACTCGTTATAAACGCCAAAGCCTCATTGCTGACTTTAACAAGTCTCATCTACAAATATGATCCCTCATGAAGTTACTACTTTACACCAGAAGATAGTGGAGATGTGGAACCTTCAGGCTGAGCAAAGTTTGGGAGTTTAGTTTGAAAATCGTCTCCCGCCGAGAGGCTCCCAGTCGGGGAGAGGAGGAGATGTGTGCAACATGAAGAGCGCAAATATTAGATAAATCATATAGTTGCCCGCAGGTCTGGTCTTTGTTGACTGATCACTTTGTCTGGTCATGACTGACTCTGATTATGAAGCAGAATATTGACTCTGATGAAGAAATTCACTCATCCGGCCGGGAAGATTGACGCTGCTGCAGCATCAGACAGCTGGTGCTGCACGAGAGGTGTGTGGAGTTTACGAGCTCCAAACGTTGGGTTTGATGTTGGTTTAACCTTCTCTGAGACGTGATGGATGTAGAAATGATGGTAAAACACCGCTAACGTGACAGACGTAGCGACAATGTAAAAAAAAAAAAAAACGTAAAAAAGAGGCAGATGCCGATGCGTTAGGTATGGAAGTCAAGTGTGCCACATAATCATAAAAAAAGTAAAATTTAAAAAGAGATTTATATATTTATATATAAATTAAAACTTTCCAAATATAATGAAAATTTATAAATAACATTCAAATACGAAGGAACATCTGTTGGTCAGGCTGAAAAGTTTGGGAACTACTGCTCTAAGTGATAAGTGAATATTGTTTCTTTAATATATTTTATGTGCAGTTTTTTAGGGCTTTTATGTTTTCTGTAAAGATCGGTATGCTGAAAATCATTTAATGTTTGTTTATGTGCTTAGCAGACGCTTTTACCCAAAGCGACTTACAATTATTTTTTTTAACCTATAGGGCATGTTGTGATCTGTGGGGGAAACCGGAGTACCCAGAGAAAACCCACGCATGCATGGGGAGAACACGCAACTCCACGCAGAAAGGCGAGTTTTGAACCTGCGACCTTCGTGCTGCGAGGCAACAGTGCTAACCACTGCACCACCATGCAGCACCATGTTTTGCGTAAAGCATGAGGTTTTGGTTAGTAATTGATTGGAAAAATAACAAATGACTGAATTAAATAGTGGAGCACGACTGTCAGTGCGCCCCAGGGCAGCTGTGGCTACATCGTAGCTCATCACCATCAGTGTATGAATGTGTGTGTGAATGGATGAATGATACACTGTAGTGTAAAGCGCTTTGGAGTCCTTACTCTGAGAGGCACTATACAAGTGTGGATCATTTATCATTTATAGTGTCGATCAGGCAGAGCTTTGCTGCCAGCGTTCTGCTGCACAATGGCTTCAAACACGTATATAAAAGTTAGTTTTTACGTAAACCGTTGGATGAAATTACACAGACTGACTGAGGTCTAGTTAAGGCGCTTGCAATAGTTTGTGTATGTGTGTGTGTGTGTGTGTGTGTGTGTGTGTGTTTGGGGGAGGGTACATTGGAACTTTGTCCCCCCCAGTTTGAAAATCCTATCTGCGCCCATGCCCGGCTGGTCCCACTTCACCACCATGACGGAAAAGAAGAGTTACACAACTTTTAAGGTGTGTGTGTGTGTGTGTGTGTGTGTGTGTGTGTGTGTGTGTGTGTGTGTGTGTGTGTGTCAGTTTCTCTCTGGATACAAATAAAATAAACAGTAGAATGAAATGCATTTATGATAAAATAAAAAGGTTGCTGACTGAACAATAAAAAAAACAATATTTTTAAAGCATAAAACATTTTCTTTGTGTTAAATCTTAACCCACTTTATTTGATTTAACAGAATTATTAATCTGGTAAATAAACTAACTTCGTTATCTTTTATCTTTACGCTAAAGCAGACCCTCAGAGTTGTCGATGGTCCCTGACTGCTGGCGTGTGGACCAGCCGTGTTACAGAGGTGTACCACGGTGTGTCCTGCTATTTCCTGAGTGAAGATTGGAAGATGAAGCGCTTCAACCTCGCCACCATGCCTCTTGTGAACACAAGTCATTTTTGGTTTTATGTGCCTACCTCCATGTGGTCGTAGCATTTGTATCAACAGGTTGCAAGTTAAAGTTGTTTGATAAGCTATCATCTTGTCTTTATTAGATGGCCCATAGCTGATCTCACTTCAGACTAGAAGCTAATGATGGTATATTAGAGCATCCTGGTGCAATAAGCTAAACTTTTACAAATGACACGATTGGTCGACTACTAAAATAGTGATTTGTGGCAGCCCTAAAAATGTTGCAGTGAGAAGAGGCGGAGAAAAAAATAAAAATACCAAAAAAAATAAAAATAAATAAATAAATGGCCAGGGGTGCACGCAAAATATTTTCTACAAATTTTAAAATATTTTTCAATAATTATCGATATCGATCAATATTAAACATTTTTTATCGATATACTTTCTTTCGATATCATCCAGCCCTAACGGAAAAGATTCAGACCCCTGTCAGTTTTTCACTCTGTTATATTGCAGCCATTTACTAAAATCAATCAATAAATTATTTTCCCCATTAATGTACACACAGCATCCCATATTGACAAAAATAACACAGAATTTTAGAAATTTATGCAGATTTATTGAAAAAAGACAAACTGAAACATCACATGGTCCTAAGTATTCAGACCCCTTGTTCAGTATTTAGCAGAAGCACCTTTTGAGCTAATACAGCCATGAGTCTTCTTGGTAAAAATGGAACAAGTTTCCTACACCTGGATTTGGCGATCTTCTGCCATTCCTCCATGCAGATCAGTTCTGTCAGGTTGGATGGTGAACGTTGGTGGACGGCCATTTTTAGGTCTCTCCAGAGATGCTCAATTGGGTTTAAGTCAGAGCTCTGGCTGGGCCATTCAAGAACAGTCACAGAGTTGCCGTGAAGCCACTCCTTCGTTATTTTTCCTGTGTGGTTAGGGTCATCGTCATGTTGGAAGGTAAACCTTCGGCCCAGCCTGAGGTCCCGAGCGCTCTGGGGAAGGTTCTTGTCCAGGATATCTCTGTACTTGGCTGCATTCATTGTTCCCTCAATTGCAAGCAGTCGTCCTGTCCCTGCAGCTGAAAAACATCCCCACAGCATGATGCTGCCACCACCATGCTTTACTGTAGGGACTTTAATGGACAAGTGATGAACAGTGTCTGGTTTTCAATACACATATTGCATAAAATGAAGGCCAAAAAGTTCCATCTTGGTCTCTTCAGACCAGAGAAGCTTATTTCTCATCATCTCGGGGTCCTTCAGCTATCTTTTAGCAAACTCCATTGGGGCTTTCATGCGTCTTGCACTGAGGAGAGGCTTCTGACAGGCCGCTCTACCATAAAGCCCCGACTGATAGAGGGCTGCAGTGATGGTTGACTTTCTACAACTTTCTCCATCTCCTGACTGCATCTCTGGAGCTCAGCCACAGTGATCTTTGGGTTCTTCTATACCTTTCTCACCAAGGCTCTTCTCCCCTGGTAGCTCAGTTTGGCCAGATGGCCTGCTCAAGGAATGGTTCTGGTCGTCCCAAACGTCGTCCACTTAAGGATTATGGAGGCCACTGTGCTCTTACTTTAAGTGCAGCAGAGATGTTTTTGTAACTGTGGCCAGATCTGTGCCTTTCTGAGTTCTTCAGGCAGTTCCTTTGACCTCATGATTGTCATTTGCTCTGACATGCATTATTCTTCTTCAATGAATTAGGCAGGCTGGACACCTAACAGGCGTATTGCTGCCACAACAACCACCCCCACCACCGAGTCTGCACAACCCACCACACACAACAAGCACACAGACCCCCCCACCCTGTACACCACCCAACCACCACCAAGACACATCCTCGTAAACACACCCATGCCCCACTGGGAGGCTCACCCACGCTCAATACCCCTCCCTCATCAGCATGGACGTGGGGGTGGGGTGGGGGGGGGTGGGGGTATCCTTACAGTATGCTCTAATGGGAAACAGGCTTCAACACATATGGTTGTTTTCCGCTTGGTCCTAGAGCTCAACCAGTGTCAATTTAATATAGTGTAATATTGTTTTTGGATGGTAAAAAGTGCAGGGGTCAAAACTTGACTTTGGAAAAAGTGGGGGTGGGGGGGTGGGGGGGGGGGGGCATGCCCCCCCCCCCCCCAAAAATTACGTCCATGCTCATCAGCATCACCCACCACCTTGGGCGACTCTTGGTCCCCTGCAGGCCGAGAGCACCCAGTCCCCCGCAAGCACGCAGTCCCCCAAACTCTCTCAGGGGATACGTCACCGAAACCCAAAAAGGCCCCTGCAGCCGCAGATACCTCGCGAGCCACCTCAGACATGTTTGATGCCACATGCTTCACCCTCCACAACGCCTCCACCAGAAACACCTGTAACTGTCTCTTATCCCTCACTACCACCACCAGTAGACTGAGACCCAGCACAAGGCCCAGACGCTCCCCCACCCCGAACCCCCACACAACGCACCGCCTCAGCATAAGAAACCTTACGCTCTGCCTGATATTTCTCCACTTCCACTGCGGTACTATACGACGTACAACCTCTATAAGCCGCCTGATGAGCTCCACCACAATTACAACAGCGGAGCGGAAGATCACAGTGCTTGCCCTCATGGTCGCCCCCACACCTCCAACACCTCAACCCACCCACACATACTCCGGCCACATGACCAAATCCCTGACACTTAAAGCACCTCAAGGGAGGCTCCTCATAGGTCCTAACTGGGAAACTAAGATAGCCTAACTTGACACGAGCCGGGAGCTCCAGCGCATCAAAACTAATCAACAACGGAGTGGACCCACGTTTATGAAAACCCAAATGCCGCACCGCCACCACCGCCTCACCTCTCAGGGCGTCCACCACCTCCTCCTCAACAACATCATTGGAGACATCATAAACCACCCCCTTAACCAACCCTCCAGTCCGTGATTCCGAGACGACGGCACTCACCCCCGGGATCTTTTCAAGCTCCCGGGCCCGGTAGAGCTGTGTCTTCGTCCTACAGGCCACCACCAACAACCCACCATAAACAACCGTTGCGTCTATCACATCCCCAATCACCTCTCTCAGCTCCTTGGACACTGCCAATGGGTTATTGGTAGGAAAACGTGCCCCACCCGCCGCACGTATACAGACCACAAAGCCCTCCTGTGCAGTCCTCAGCTGCTTCAGCTGTGGATCCCCATCACTATCCGAAGCGCCATCACTGCCCCCACGGTCCCGCTTCGCTGCCCCGACACAACCGGCTGAACAGCCTTACTCGCTCCCCTCCGCCCCATCCTCTACCACAATTGAGGCCGAAGTGAAGCCGGACCGCCATCTTACTGGGCCCGTACAGGCAGTCGGCCGACCACCCGAACTTCCCCGGGCCTAAACTGAGCTGACAACCACAACCAAACACTCCTCAACCGTACGCAAAGCTGCACGCAATCACCAGCTGCTCTTAGCTGATCTGACATGCATTGTGAGCTGTAAGCTCTTATATAGACAGGTGTGTGGCTTTGCTAATCAAGACCAATCAGCCCAAACAGCTGGACTCCAATGAAGGTGTAGGACCATCTCAAGGATGATCAGAAGAAATAGAAAGCACACGAGTGTCACAGCAAAGGGTCTGAATACTTAGGACTGTGTGATATGTCAGTTTGTCTTTATTAATAACTGAAGAAATTTCTAGAAATTCTGTGTTTTTCCATCAACATGGGGTGCTGTGTGTACGTTAATGAGGAAAAAGATGAATTTAATTGATTTTAGAAAATGGCTGCAATATAACGAAGAGGGAAAATTTGACGTGGTTTTCGTGCCTACTGTACCTGTTCACATACACAGGTCGGCTTGGCAGGCTACATCATGACCCAACTACACATAAAATAGCCTAAATCAAAATTTGCAGAATTTTTCTCTACGTTTCTGTCACCAGCGTTAGCTAGCAACATGGTTAAGGTTAGGATAGGGGTGAGGGGGAGGTTAGATAACAACAAAATAAATAAAAAATACAAGAGGATAAGGTTAGGGTGAGGTACAATTTCGTACATTAGTGACAAAAAAGGGCACTTTTGGAGTCAGGGGTCTGACGCGGAGAATGGCTGACCAAGCGTTTGTTTTTGACACGCTGGGAGTGAGACTGTGTTAGTCTCAGCCCAGTGAAACAAAAAACACCGAGTGGTTTCCATTCATCTTAAAGTGGCGGTGTGTACTTTCTCTGGTGTTAGGGGGCGGGACTTGAATCACTCAAAGCAAGCGGTATTTTTGTGCTCAAGTAAGACCTTACCAGCAGATGGCCATTAGGGTCAAAAATCCTTGAGAGCACAATTTGCAACGTGTACTACGTCAGATCGAACCTCCAGTAAAACAACAAGCCCACCGGACTCCCTTTCATTACTGGCAGCGAATGAAAAGGTAAACGTGTAAAACAACATTGATGAAAGGTGAGAATTTTGCAACCGCTTGTTGCAGATCAGTTGTCCTCACAGGCTCCCGTAGAAGGCATCTAATATGGCGTCGCCCAGAGACTTAGACCCGCTCTCACGTATTTTAGACCTGATTTTTACGGTTATATGTTACAAAGCCTTACATTTTAACCAAATACATTTCAACGGATGTTTCCAGAGATTGACGGTAAATACTGCTAGCATTTTTTAATTATCAAAGACATTTCTGTATTCAAAGGATTTAGTAGGAGGAGTTGAGCAGGATTTTTTGAGTATCCATGGAGATATTCCAGAGATTTTTACAGACTTTGCTTAATATCTCCTCTCTGCTAAAGTGACCACTGATATCTCAATCTCCAATGAGCCACAGCGTCTGGCTGAGCCTTAAGGTCAGATACTGCACATACCAGGTGCAGCTTCAGAAGTGACTCTGACATTAACCAGGAGGAGCCAGTCACCAAGCCAAACTCATCTGGAAAGCATCCAGGCTGCCACGAAACTCCAAACCAAACCCTCCCCACACACTTTTATCCATGCGACTCTTGCAGGAGCTTCTGGCAGAAGCTGCATGGTGACGTAATCCTGCAGCCATGACGCCATCCCGTATGATCGGCGGGTTTGCTCTGACTCACGGAGCGGGGGAGAATCCACATCTGTTTGTGGGCAGCTGTCACACATGCCTGGTGTCAACCACGGCCTGCGGCATGGGTCTGTCACAACGCTGCGTAATGTTGTGGATATTTTAGCCGGTATAACCAGACGGATCGCTGTTATCATGTCAAGTGCACGGGATTATTCTACCGCCTGGATGGGCTGCAGCCTCTACAAGTGAGACGGGACTGTGAAGCATTTTAGTCGGCTGGAGACACAAAGTCAGAAAGACCAAATGGTCTCACCAGGTGTCAAATAAAGAGCAGGAGTACGGCAACGATTGAGAAGGGAAGGAGAGATCCTCTTTCAAAGACAAAAACTGATTTTTTTAGTGCACCGGGGCTCATACAGTGGGGCAAAAAAGTATTTAGTCAGCCACCGATTGTGCAAGTTCTCCCACTTAAAATGATGACAGAGGTCAGTAATTTTCATCATAGGTACACTTCAACTGTGAGAGACAAAATGTGAAAAAAAAAATCCATGAATTCACATGGCAGGATTTTTAAAGAATTTATTTGTAAATCAGGGTGGAAAATAAGTATTTGGTCACTTCGAACAAGGAAAATCTCTGGCTCTCACAGACCTGTAACGTCTTCTTTAAGAAGCTTTTCTGTCCTCCACTTGTTACCCATTTTAATGGCACCTGTTTGAACTCATTATCTGTATAAAAGACACCTGTCCACAGCCTCAAACAGTCAGACTCCAAACTCCACTATGGCCAAGACCAAAGAGCTTTCGAAGGACACCAGGAAAAGAATTGTAGACCTGCACCAGACTGGGAAGAGTGAAACTACAATAGGCAAGCAGCTTGGTGTGAAAAAATCAACTGTGGGAGCAATTATCAGAAAATGGAAGACATACAAGACCACTGATAATCTCCCTCGATCTGGGGCTCCACGCAAGATCTCATCCCGTGGAGTCTAAATGATCATGAGAACGGTGAGCAAGAATCTCAGAACCACACGGGGGGACCTGGTGAATGACCTGCAGGAGAGCTGGGACCACAGTAACAAAGGTCACCATCAGTAACACACTACAACGGCAGGGAATCAAATCCTGCAGTGCCAGACGTGTTCCGCTGCTGAAGCCAGTGCATGTCCAGGCCCGTCTGAAGTTTGCCAGAGAGCACATGGATGATACAGCAGAGGATTGGGAGAATGTCATGTGGTCAGATGAAACCAAAGTAGAACTTTTTGGTATAAACTCAACTCGTCGTGTTTGGAGGAAGAAGATTACTGAGTTGCATCCCAAGAACACCATACCTACTGTGAAGCATGGGGGTGGGAACATCATGCTTTGGGGCTGTTTTTCTGCTAAGGGGACAGGACGACTGATCCGTGTTAAGGACAGAATGAATGGGGCCATGTATCGTGAGATTCTGAGCCAAAACCTCCTTCCATCAGTGAGAGCTTTGAAGATGAAATGTGGCTGGGTCTTCCAACACGACAATGATCCCAAACACACCGCCCGGGCAACAAAGGAGTGGCTCCGTAAGAAGCATTTGAAAGTCCTGGAGTGGCCTAGCCAGTCTCCAGACCTCAACCCCATAGAAAATCTGTGGAGGGAGTTGAAAGTCCGTGTTGCTCGGCGACAGCCCCAAAACATCACAGCTCTCGAGAAGATCTGCATGGAGGAATGGGCCAAAATACCAGCTACTGTGTGTGCAAACCTGGTAAAGACCTATAATAATTGTTTGACCTCTGTTATTGCCAACAAAGGTTATGTTACAAAGTATTGAGTTGAATTTTTGTTATTGACCAAATACTTATTTTCCACCCTGATTTACAAATAAATTCTTTAAAAATCCTGCCATGTGAATTCATGGATTTTTTTTCACATTCTGTCTCTCACAGTTGAAGTGTACCTATGATGTAAATTACTGACCTCTGTCATCATTTTAAGTGGGAGAACTTGCACAATCGGTGGCTGACTAAATACTTTTTTGCCCCACTGTATTTATCCAGAATTATTCTTAGGTAATTCTCAACCCTTCAAAATAAAATGCACAGGCCCCAGATCAGGACTGCTGACAGCATCCTATCACAGGCACGCATGAAGAGCTGAGAGACTCTTTTTGAGGAGGGTGAAAATAGAACTCAGGTGGTTATTTTAAACACCGCTGGAGACAAAATCCATCTTCTGACTCTCAACACAGAACTCTGAAAGGTCTGAAACCACCCTCTGAGATCTTGTTGGGTTTTGTTTGGATTTATTCAGCTTTTTTATGCTTTATTTTGTCTTTGTGCTCAATCGTGACACAGATTTTAGAGCGCTACCTTAAAATATGTTAGAAGTGGGGCCAGTGGAGGACTAAGAGAAGTGTTGGTTATAAAAATAACAATCTACAGCAGATCTGAAGGTTTTTTTAAGAGTAGAAAACGAAGTTCACCTGTCAGGAACGCGTCGTGTTTTCAGCCAGTACGTGATTGGGAATCACCTTGGTGGTGCTACAGGGATATTTTACCTTTACCTTCAGTCTTTTTCAAACATTCGACTAAAAGAAGGAGTTTTTTTCCCAGGTTGCTTTGCATCGACAGAGCTCCGTCATGCTCCGTGGCTTTTGCTATGCTTACGTTTTTATCGGAGGATCTAAAAGACAACAGACTGATGAGTTGTTGCTGCAGCAGAACCACGTCAGACAAAGATAGCAGCCCGACAAGCTCCTATTATTAGATTTAGACTCTAAAACCCGGAAACGGGGAAGGCGGTAGATTTGTTCACGGCTGGGAAAAAGACCATCAGGCTGCCTTTAGTTCTCCAGAGGATTTTAGACTCTGATGACATTTGTTTCCGTCAGACCTCCTTCTCCTTTTGTTGTTGCCTGCACGATCCTGCAAGTCTTTCATTTTTAAAACCACCTTTTAACAACACTGGTTCATCCCTTAAAGACACATTTCACTCATTTTTAAACCTATGTACAGTGGTCTCTAGAAACAAACACCTTGTGAGTCGATCTCTGTGGGAAAAGAGCTCTGACACTCCTGTTTCGGGAACTAGAAGTGAGCAGAAGACGACAGGATCTGGATTGTCAGACGTCTCTCTTCTGATTGGCTAACAGCAACACGACTCTACCACTGACTCCGTTTGCGCTGCAACGTTGACGTTTTATCTCCACAAATAACACACGCTTGGAGGAGTTCTGCTGTGTGGTGGAGTTGCTAATGCTAACAGTTTGCTTCCACTAGCTGAGACGCTAAACCAACAACAGCGTTCCCTGTCGTGAGTCAAGATGGGCGAGTCCATGAATGTTTAGTGACAGTGTGACGTAGATCTGTCGGGATTTTCTAAACGGAGCGTTTCCTTGTCTGTTCTCGGTGACTAAAGCAGGAAACAGCAGTAGAAGACAATTTTCACGTTTATCCTGCCTGTTAAACTCAGAGTGACTGATCATATTTTAAAAAGAACAAGTAAAAACCGTTTTTTGTGAAATTAGTATTTAAGTTTAATAACTTTTTTATTTTGAACTAATTAAATTTTTTTTTAAATGGAATAAAATAAAATAACACACCCATTGTGTTGAACTTTAGTAAGTGTTGCCCCATACCTCCACACAGTAACTTAAATATGGTAAAATTAATGCACAATAAAGAATACAAAGTGATTTTTGATTTAAGACATGCTTTGTTCGGTTCAACACTGATTATTGTTGGCTAATTTTGATTTAATATATTTAATATGAGGTTTCTGTTTGAGTAGTTCAAGGTCCAGAGGCCAATGACCTGGAAAACAAAAGAAAAAGCAGCATTCTTCTGGGAATCATCATGTACACAAACTGGACAAAATATAAGGAACAGAAAGCAGCAGGTTGCAGTAAAAATCAAAGAAGGCAAAGAACAACAAGAGGAGAAAGACTGATGACAGACATCAGCGTCAGAAATCATCAGGAGAAATCAGCCCTGAGCGCTTCTACGACCGTCCCCTTCCCCTCATTTTAGAGTCTGAATCTAATAATAAGAGCATTAATGTCAACGCTTGTCAGACTGCTATCACTGTCGGATGTTGGTGACGTGATTCTGCTGCAGGAAATCTCATAAAGTCCGTTGTTTTACATCATCAAAGACGTAAACGCGAGTTCTGTCGAAGCAAAACAACCTTTCAGATTCAACAGAAGGATTACAATCTGGAAGTTTGGTCTCAAACGCCTTTCCACTTTTTGCTGCAGATTGTTTGGAAGTCTGGATTATTGGAGCAAAATTTAGCGAACTGTGGGATTGTTCACGACTTTCTCACAGTACGGCTTATAGAAACGTGAGACTGTAGGATGGTTAAAGGGGATCAGGTATCGTCGGGCCGCGTTCTCACCAGCAGGTTCAAAGTGAAGGTGGGAGGGAGTAACTCAGGGCATCCTCACAGACACACAGCGGTTTAGACATCATTTCAACATGGATGTTAGGACATGCAATAAATGTCGGCATGAAGACAGCGACCACTTACCGCTTTGTCAAACTCCATCTCTGAAAAGAATTTATACCAAGGCTCATTCTCTAAATCTACATCTTCTGGACTTACATCCTGAGTCTAGGGGCATGGCGACAGGGGGAGGAGAAAGACAAAGAGAAGACAGTTCAGACAGAACAGCATAGACATAAAACTGTAGAGAGGCAACGTTTCCACCAAACAATACACAGTGTCTGTGGAAAGAGAGATGGATTGTGTTTCTCAGACCTTTTGTGTAAAAGTGCAGAACAAGGAAAAACATTCCCCTTTCATGCAAAGGTTAAGCTGAGAAAAGAGAGCAGCTGCTAAACGAAGCTTAGCAAAAAGACTGAGACACAGGTGAGACAGGAAGCCTGAAACAGTCCAACGGAAACCAGATCTGCTCGGCTGCACCTCTCCAGCACAGCAGTTACTATTTCATCTCCCATCTGTTTCCTTTTCACCTTTAGGTTGCCAAGGAGCAAACTGGGAAACCCCAGGAAGCCACCGCTCCGTGCCAAGCAAGAGCTGATTGTCTGTGTCGGACGATTCCAGTCTTTGTGCTTAGCTTCATATCTTAAAGGTCTCATTCGCAGAGGGACCGTGTAACACACGTGATCGCTCACGCTGAGTTTTAATGCTGACGGTGAGAAGCAGGGGCGGCGTTAGGCCCGGCTACTTGGGCTGAAGCCCCGGATCTTTCCTGTTAAGCCCCGGATCTAAATCGTGGAAGTAACATGCAGAACCAAAGTCCAACAGAGAGGGCGCAGCTGGCAGTAGTTTGTGTACAGCCTGCCTGAGCCTCCACCACTGAAGAAGAAGCCGTTCAGCAGCTGGCTTCTTCTACACTCTCTGCTTGAAACGCATGAGTGAAGATGGACATAAGGACGTTTTTTAGACCAAAAGTACTGCGACAGAACCCCAGCTTTGATGAGACTGGTGTTGACTCAGGTTTGTGAGTCTTATTTGAAAATAATTGTTGTGCTGCTGGTTTGCCTAAAGTTAGCTTACTAGTTGTTGGAGAAAGAAAGGGAATATTTACTATCATCTCACACTAAACACTAACAGGAACAATACTCTGCCCTGAATATGCTTAATATGTAGCTTCAGATTAAAAATTATGTGGTACAAGATTTATATATATGATGTTGACTAGTGCGTGTCACGTGTGTGTGCGCGCGTGTGTTAAGCCCCGGATCTTCTTCAGTCCTAAATCCGCCCCTGGTGAGAAGGGAGGGAAAGTGAGTGATCATGGCCCCGCCTACCTCGGCTTGGGACCGCCAGAGCAGAGCAGCTCTCGGTAAGTAGCGTTAGGCGAGTGAAAGCAGCACAGCAGTCACATTGCTGTTAGCCAATCAGAGGGGAGATGTTTGCATGTCATGAATATTGATGAGTAAGCCTTGTAAACCTGCCACCCTCCCTACAAACCTTTACCCCTGAAACAGAAGCACGAGAGCATTCATTCATATTCATGAATAAAAATGAGTGAATGAGATCTTTAAAGAATAAAAATTCATTCCATCTGATTATGACACATTTCACAAACATCAGAAAAGAAACATTTTCCCATTTAAATTCAAAGCAAGGAGAGGGAAGACCTCTTATGATGAATTATATAAATGGAAACCGTGTTCCCTCACCTGGACGTGGGTCACCGGGGCCCCCCTCTGGAGCCAGGCCTGGAGGTGGGGCACTTTGGCGAGCGCCTGGTGGCCGGGCTTTCACCCATGGAGCCCGGCCGGGCACAGCCCGAAGAGGAAACGTGGGTGCCCCTTCCCATGGGCTCAACACTCGTGGGAGGGGCCAAAGGGGTCGGGTGCAATGTGTGACGGGTGGTAGTCGAGGGCGGGGACCTTGGCGGTCTGATCCTCGGCTACAGAATCTGGCTCTTGGCACATGGAGTGTCACCTCTCTGGTGGTGAAGGAGCCTGAGTTGGTGTGTGAGGTTGAGAGGTTCCGACTAGATATAGTCGGACTCACCTCAACGCATGGCTCTGGCTCTGGAACCAGTTTCCCTGAGAGGGGTTGGACTTTCTACCACTCTGGAGTTGCTCCCACTGAGCGGGGGTGGGCATACTAGTTGCCCCCCATCCTGGTGCCTGTACGGTGGGGTTTACCCCAGTGAATGAAAGGGTAGCCTCCCTCCGCCTACGTGTGGGGGGACGGGTTCTGACTGTGGTCTGTGCTAATGCACCAAACTACAGTTCAGACTACCCACCCTTTTTGGAGACCTTGGAGGGGTGCTGGAAAGCGCTCCTTCTGGTGACTCCCTCGTTCTGCTGGGGGACTTTAACGCTCACGTGGGCAATGACAGTGAGACCTGGAGAGGTGTGGTTGGGAGGAACGGCCCCCCTGATCTGAATTCGAGTGGTGTTTTGTTATTGGACTTCTGTGCCAGTCATGGATTGTCCATAATGAACACCATGTTCAGACATAAAGGTGTCCATATGTGCTCTTGGCACCAGGATACCTTAGGCCGCAGCTCACTGATCGACTTTGTTGTTGTTTCATCTGACCTGCTGCCGCATGTCTTGGACACTCGGGTGAAGAGAGGGCGGAGCTGTCAACTGACCACTACCTGGTGGTGAGTTGGCTCAGATGGTGGGGGAGGATGCTGGCCAGACCAGGCAGGCCCAAATGTATCACGAGGATCTGCTGGGAACGTCTGGCAGAGTCTCCTGTCAGAAGGAGCTTCAATTCCCACCTTAGAGTAAACTTCCAAAATGTTCCGGGGGAGGCGGGGGACATTGAGTCTGAATGGACCCTGTTTCGTGCCTCCATTGTTGAGGCGGCCGACTGGAGCTGTGGTCGCAGGATCGTCGGTGCCCGTCGTGGTGGTAACCCCCGAACCCGCTGGAGGACACCGGCGGTTAGGGATGCTGTCAAGCTGAAGAAAGAGTCCCAAGACTATCTATAGTGGGGACGGTGTGCTGCTGACCTCTACTCAGGACGTTTTGGATCGGTGGGCAGAATACTTCGAAGGCCTCCTCAATCCCACCGACACGTCTTCCAGTGAGGAAGCAGAGTCTGGGGACTTTGGGTTGGCCTCTCAAAACTCTGGTGCTGAGGTCTCTGAGGTGGTTAAAAAGCTCCTCTGTGGCAAGGCTCCAGGGGTGGATGAGATCCGCCCAGAGTTCCTTAAGGCTCTGGATGTTGTGGGGCTGTGTTGGCTGACACGGCTCTGCAATTTCGCGTGGACATCAGGGGCAGTCCCACTGGACTGGCAGACCAGGGTGGTGTTCCAACTACAGGGGGATCACACTCCTAAGCCTACCTGGTTAGGTCTATTCAGGGGTTCTGGAGAGGAGGGTCCGTCGGATTGTTGAACCTCAGATTCAAGAGGAGCAATGTGGTTTTTGTCCTGGCCGTGGAACACTGGACCAGCTCTATACCCTTAGAGGGATCCTGGAGGATGCGTGGGAATTTGCCCAACCAGTCTACATGTGTTTTGTGGATTTGGAGAAGGCGTTTGACCGCGTCCCTCGGGGGGCCCTGTGGGGGGTACTCCGGGAGTATGGGGTACCAGGCCCTCTGATACGGGCTGTTAGGTCCCTGTATGACCGGTGTCAGAGCTTGGTCCGCATTGCCGGCAGTAAGTCGGGCTCGTTCCCAGTGAGAGTTGGACTCTGCCAAGACTGCCCTTTGTCACCGATTCTGTTCATAACCTTTATGGACAGGATTTCTAGGCACAGCCAAGGTGTGGAGGGCATCTGTTTTGGTGGCCTGAGGATCAGGTCTCTGCTTTTTGCAGATCATGTGGTCCTGTTGGCTTCATCAGAACGTGATCTTCAGCTTTTGCTGGAGCGGTTCGCAGCCGAGTGTGAAGCAGCTGGGATGAGAATCAACTCCTCTAAATCTGAGACCATGGTCTTGATTCGGAAAAGCGTAGAATTCCTTCTCCGGGTCAGGGATGAGGTCCTGCCCCAAGTGGAGGAGTTTAAGTATCTCGGGGTCTTGTTCACGAGTGAGGGAAAACTGGAGCGTGAGATAAATAGGAGGATTGGTGCTGCATCTGCAGTGATGCGGGCGTTGTACCGGTCTGTGGTGGTGAAGAGAGAGCTGAGTCAGAAGGCGAAGCTCTCGATTTACCGGTTGATCTACGTTCCTACCCTCACCTATGGTCATGAGCTTTGGGTAGTGGCCGAAAGAACGAGATCACGGATACAAGCGGTCGAAATGAGTTTTCTCCGAAAAGTGGCTGGGCTCTCCCTTAGAGATAGGGTGAGAATCTCGGTCATTCGGGAGGGGCTCGGAGTAGACCCACTGCTCCTCCACATTGAGAGGAGCCAAATGAGGTGGCTCGGGCATCTGGTCAGGATGCCTCCTGGACGCCTCCCTGGTGAGGTTTTCCGGGCACTTCCAACCGGGAGGAGACTTAAAGGTAGACCCAGGACACGGTGGAGGGACTATGTCTCTCACCTGGCCAGGGAACGCCTTGGGATTCCCCGGAGGAGCTGGCCCAAGTGGCTGGGGAGAAGGAAGTCTGGGCCTCTCGCCTTAGGCTACTGTCCCCGCGACCCGACTCCGGATAAGCGGATGAAAATAGATGGAATGGTTGGATGGATGGATGGAGACGGAAAAATATAACTTATTCACTGCCAATGACGACTAAAGTCGTCATTTCCATTTTTCTACTGTGTGGGTGTCGGACGAGCCCCCGCACCGTGAGAACTAACATCTCAGCTCTAAACTCGATCTTCATCCGTATGCGTCACACGTCACGTGATCAGGAAGCAGAACATCCATGTGTTAGGAGATCATTTTGGGCCGCTGCTGTGACAGAAGTGAGGCGCGAACCGGAAAAACTTCTGCCGATCACAATTCAACAACGGATTATGAAAGAATGGAAAACGCTCGAAACGCGCAGATTCTTCCTGATGTAAGAGGTGAGTCTCCTCTTTGTTTTGGTTGTTTTGGCGTTGACATCATGCTAGCGCGCAACGTTCTGTGATTCTTAAAAAACCCAGTAAAAATGGTGAGAAACGCTTGCAGCGAGAGCTTTACCGATCAGGAAACGGCTGGCAGCGAATGAGTTAAAATCATCAATAGAAATAATTATTATAAAACCAAACAAGCACCCCCTTGTGGCTGGCTGCAGTACAAGCTTTAAGCCTCACCCCCTCCATGTAGATAAACGGGACAAAAACATAATTTTTTATTAGTTTTTCTTTTTTTTTTTTTTTGTTGCAATTGGATTTTTCATAAAACACCATGAATGTGTGTGTCTTTAGATCAGACTCTGGTCTAAAAAATGCATCCGACACAGAAGTTTTACTGCAACAAACCCGATCCACTTCAGTAAATGCACGATCACTCCCCATCCTATTTCTACATGCTGTTCTGCACGTTTTAAAGAAATAACTTTTAAGAGCGTCCCAACGTGAGATGAATGGAGGCAGAAGTGGCGCTGAGCTTGTAATTGAAAAATAGCTGAGTTGATTATTTCACTGAGGCCCCAGGGTCCCCGTGAGGACACTAATGAGTACACCGTTTGGCACCAGGACCAGAAAACAACCTACCGGCTTGATCTGACTGGGCATCAAACCAGAGGTGATTACATAACTGGTTTCTACTCAGAGCAATGAATAAAAATCTGAGCTTTTTTATATTTAAATGCAGAAAAAAGGTGCCTCCGTGAGTGGATTGTAGGTTTTATTCAAAACTACTTGATCAGGAGATGAAAGTTGGATGGAGTAACCCACTAGACCCATGCCTCCTGTCTGAGCTGAAGGCTGCACCTAGCAAACTGAGCCCTTTCACCTCATACTAAAGAGAGGAAGACAACGGCTATGATAAATTGATACTCCCCCGCTTACTTCCAAACAGGCTTGTCTTTCCCTGTAACGGGACACCCTTTGGGAATGTGGTGGTTACACGCGTCACCCCCTGAGCTGTTAGTGCAGCCGCCAGGCTGGATGGGAGGGGGTGGACGATGGGTGCAGAGGGGGACAGCTCACACGACACTCAGACAGAGAGGGAGGGAAAAACAGGAAAATGCCTGGCCTACCGTTCTCTCCAGCTTCAGCACGGACGACTTCCCCGGCTCATACTCAAAGATGCTCCTGGGCTCGGCGCGATACTTCCTGGTGTCTACCTTTTTATCCGGGGGCTCCCACTCGTTCCTGCTAAGAGCCAGACATCGGGGAGGGGTGTGGTGCGGGATGGAAGACAGCCCATCCTTATTGAGTGGTCTCCATGGCAACCAGCATAAGGCAGAGATTATTTATTTATTTATTTAGATAAAACGTGATTCAGCGGTCTCCTCCTCCAACAGTGACACAACAGAAACTTGGATTCGCGGTTCAGGCTAACAGACACACAAGGTAAACTTTACATTAGTAAACATAAATGGTCATTTATTTACCCTCACCGGAGCACAAACCCATCCAGGAAGGCCCGTCCTGTGCTGATCATCCGCTTTTACTACTGCTGCTATTTATGTGTCCCCATCATCTCAGCCCCCTTGTTGTGGTCGAAGGGTTTATTTAACCTCCATCATCCGGTCTGGGGCGTCATCTCCTAGTCGGGTCTGTCGTTGCAACCTGAGCTTGTTGGAAAGTCCTTGGTGGCTAAGCCTGGGCTCCTGCGGCTTGGCCGAGCCTGAAAGGACACCGCCTCCACGTGGGCCCACCACCTGCGGGCGGAGTAGCTGAGGGTGTTGTAGGAAACGAGCTGTAGCTGCTGTGATGGTAAACAATATCAGCTCGATTTAGTTGGGATTATCCCGATGCCAATCCAGACTCTGGAACTGAAACACCTGGAAGGTGGGTGGACACTCTTAGAGCCGGGCGAAGCCTCAGTTCCGTCTGGTGTTCGTACTCATTAACAGTCGATCAGATTATCCCAGAACTCCGAGAGTCTCTAAATGTCGTCCTGGAAGACTACGGTGTGAAGATTCCATAATTCTCCAAGTTGCCTATCTAGGCCGTACCTGGAGTGATGTCATTGGCCTTCGCGATCTGAGTTAGAGTGTTCTGCCAATGGACTCGTGTGCTAGGTGTGGACTGAAGGTGAGTCATCACACCTGAGCTGTTGAGCTGGAGTGACAGACCCGATGAGGGTCTCTCTGTCCAGCTGACAGGCACAAAGAGGACAAAAGAATATTCCGGAAGGCCACGGGGAGGGAATCCCCGTTTGTCTCGAGGAAGTTCTGGTGAATGGTCTGAAAATTCAGAAATAACCCGTGCTGTGCTCGTGTTGGGTCTAGTGGTGGAGACCTCCTTATGGACCCGGGACGTGGTGGCACCGCGGGAGGAAGTGCCCTGAGATGCTTCAGGTTTTTGATGTTGTGACTGAAACACTTCAATCTGGAAAATGCCTTCAGGACCCATCTCACCCTGTTCAGATAACCATTCTGGATGGTTTCCATATTCCTGGAGGGTGCTCCTGAGGACATTGCTGCTTAGGTGTACACTAGATGACTGAGAAAGGATAATTATAACCTTTCTTTGCTGTTTACTCACCTTTTGGCTGAGGCCTTGAGAGACGAGGACCTCGTTGGCACCGGCATTGATCTGCCTCTTGAATCGACCTGAGTGTCGCTTTTGGAGTGCGGGAATCCTTTTCCTGAAAACCGGCACAGAGTTACAGACGGCCATCCATAGCACGGTAACTTAATGCTGACTGAAGATTCAAACGGATTTTTATAGGTGACTCTAAACACTCACCATGTTCTGGATAACTGACGTGGATGGAATTGTTATCTGGAAAAGCAGAATTCCTGCGTTAGCTCAAATCCGTCTGTGTGTAATTAGATTGGAAGTTGCGTATAAATCACAGAACTAAATAATTCAGAAGGCATTAAAAAATCCCACTCTCCATTAGTCCGACATCACCAAATCAAAGCACTTTACGGGAAGCATTAGGGAGCTTAAAAAGGATCTGAGCATCAAGGATTCAGACCAGGAGCACAGCATCCAGCGAGATCTCTGGATGGAGTCATGTCCAACCTTTTGCACAAACCAACCTCTGTACATTTTATATCTCTATTGTTTACTTTATTCGTTTGTAAAACATGTATATACACACACTCACACGCACACACGTAGAAAAATAAATAAAATACTAGCACACACATTTAGTAATGCACATACCTTACATACTATACATATTATTACTTAGATTAGCCATTTTATATATTTTGCTTGTTTTTACATTACTGTATTTTTGCACAACTCTGTTGCTGTGAAGCTCGCACACAAGAATTTCACTCGCATGTACTGTACCAGTGTACCTGCACATGTGACGTGACAATAAAAGTGATTTGATTTGATTTGTTCATTCTCCCTGATTCAGCAGTCATCCCAGACTAATGGAAAATAATGTTCAGGAATGATTTCTACAGGTTCACTAGAAGGGACCGATCCTGTTGTCTTCCGTTCTTTCGTCCTCTCATCAGGACCATTAAAGAACCAACGCAGCTCTGCAGCGACACCTGGTGGAGACAACTGAACACTACTGTCAAACAGCAGCAGGCTGTCTGGTGACGCACGACAGCAAAGTAGTTCCTAACTGGAAATGCGTTTAAATACGCCGCAAGTTCATTCATGACTGATAATGCTATGAGAGAAAACAACTGATGTCAAATAAAATGTAAAGCTTGAAAGCTTTGAGCCTTATCCTCAGTTTGTTATGAGCAAATGAATAAAAAACATACAATTAAAACGGATTATCGATGCATTTCCAACCACAGTTTAATGAACATGAATTATTACGTTTTTATCGGACTTGTAAGGATTAAAAAGGCAGCGGAGGCTAACTTGACCCTGGTTGAAAGGTGGTTATGCACTGAGCGAAGGACACGGTCGCCCTCAGCTGTCCGCTGCACTAATCCGTTCTACACATCACAGCACGTAACATACGCTCGTCGAAAGAACAACATTCTGCATCTAAAAAGGGCAAAGTCAAGTCCATCAGACCTGCAGCAGTGAACACCAGGTAAACACCTGATTGGTCCAACTCCAGGTTTACTCCACGAAACAATGCCATGTGTGAGCAGTAGGGCCCGACCGATATGCTTATTTGGGACCGATACTGATACAGATATAAAACCTTTAACAAAGGCCGATAGCCGATATAATGGCCGATGAATATTCCTCACAAAAAAAATTTAATAAATAAAAATTTCTTAAGCTCAAACCCTTCATTCTCTGCCTTTTTGATGCAATCTTATTTCTCTATTACACACCAAAGAACTGTCTCCATAGCTCACTCGGGTTTCCAGGTAATGCAAATAAGATTTATTTAGCAGATCTCAAAAACAACAGAACACACAAACTCAGTGACAGCATAAATCTAACGTTCCAGTTTTTCCTTGTAAACTGTGGTTTCCACAAATACATTTTAACTTAAAGGAATATTCCACCACTCAGTAAAATTGTGTCTTGTTAAGATTCCCCAGAGTTAGACAAGTCAGAAAAAGCATTTTATAACCAGCCCAATATGACCTGGCAGCAGTTGGTTTTCCTAAGCCGGGCGGACACTGTGCGACTTTTTCACTCGCAGCGTTCAGCTTCAGCTCAAACTGTACGACTTCCTCGCAGAGCAGATCTCACGAGTCATGTGCTCACACTGTACGTCTGGTAGCAACACGTCAGCCCTAAAAATATGCTAAAAATAGCAGTTTTTACTCAACACGTCGGACTTTTTTGTCTTGTTTTGCCTGTTGTCCTTCGGGAGTGCTGCAGGAGGACACACAGGGATTTATGGGGGTTGGACGAGGAAAAAGAAATAAAGAAAGTAAATCTGTGTTTTGTGATCAGTTTAATTTGACATGAACACGACAAACACGCTTTCTTGACAATCTTTGTGAGTAAAAAAACGTGTAGAAACAAAAACGAACAGCGTGTGTTATTAGGGAAACAGCGAGCTGCGTTGATGCAGGATTGCGCATGCGCCGTGAGCGGTTCTGGTACTTTTTGGGTCGCAGCTGCTCGCAGCGCCGCTTCAACAGTGCGATACCCTCACGAGGGACGAGCGAAATTTTAAACACGCCAGAAGTCCGTGCGACCTCACGACTGCTGATCGGCAGCTGGTCACGTGGTGTTAATCGCCTCTCGTAACCCCCTGTACACTACACGACCGCTCGGCGCAAAACTCGCCCCGATGTCGTGGATTCTCGCACGACTGGAAAATCGGCTCAAAAAAGTGAAAATGTCGCACAGTGTACGCCCGGCTTTAGTTTAGCGTAAAACAACGTAAGCGAATTCACAAACATTGTAGTGTTTTTATGTAGGTGAATGCAAGCCTTCCCTTCCATTGCTTTATGCTAAAACAACAGGTTACAACAGGTTTTTTCTGACTTGGCTAACTCTGGGGATTCTAACAACACACACACGTTTAGGGACAGAAGATCCCTGTAAGAATATTAAAATAATAAAAATGCAGCAGTAAATAAAACGTAATACGTGTGCTTTGTAACAAAGTAACACTGAGGAAGTTAACTTGGTGAAATTTTTCACCCTGGACAGGAAATAATTGCACATAAGAAACATAAATAAGAATAAATTTAAAAAAGTTCCAAAACAATAATTTGTGTTCAAAGTTCAAAAGAGAGGAGCCACACAACATGAGTTCATAAAGCTGGCGCCATCTGCTGGATAGGTAGCGCAATATCAGCCATGTCGTCGTCTTTTTGGCTGATAGCCGATACTGTTAATGACCCCAATATCGGCCGATAATATCGGCCGGCCGATATATTGATCGGGCCCTAGTGAGCAGCACTGAGAAGAGCTTATTCACGTGAAAAACTCTAAAAACATAAACTAATCTAAAACTTACACGAGGCTCTAAGAAGATGCTGCAAACGCATCATAAAGCACAGCAGCCCAACCCCATCAGTGTTTATTGAGGATAAAAACAGCTCTTTGGATGGAAATGGTTCCGGACACTCTGAACGTGAGCTGTGTGGAGGTGGAGGTGGAGGGACTGAACTTTCTTGCCACGTATTTAAATGATCTGCAAATATGAGGCAGGTTTGTAAAGGTAAAAAGGCTAAACGGGGTTTAGGGGTTGAAGCCTTGAGGATAGCTGTTCCCTTTAGCGTAGTTGTATCTGCGTTTTTTCCTAAAACAGAAATATGTCAGTGGGACACACACAGCACAGACAAGCACAACCACTACACGATGCTGGACCTCTGCAACGCTTAATGGTTTCCCTAAATCCAGACAAAAAGCCCGAATCACAATGACCAACTGATGGAATCATCTTAGCTATCCGTGCTTGGATGTGTACTTCACAAGGTCGTGTTCTACGGACTAGTGCGTCTTAGGGATCGAGCAAGATGGCAGCAGATTCGTGAGCCAACGAGAGACATCAAATACCTTTAGATTTCATGCCAATGTCATCGAACATGTAGGTGGGGCGGTACAGATTTTCCTCAATGGGCTCTGAGCAGAGACAAAGGACAGCATGAAGACGCATGAAGCACATTCTTGACAGCAACAGAAAAAACACACAAACACAAAGAAAACCGCTTACCAGGTATCTTATGGATCTGTTTGAACATGGTCTTGTACCAGTCTTTGGTCTTTTCAGTGTTCTGAAATCAGAACGTGAAAAATGGTGAATTAAAGCACAATTTGAGGCGGATAGCAGATGTGTTAGAGTTCTGTTCTCCTCTGCAACACGCTACAGATAATTCAGATCTGCTTTTGGAGAATAATGGGCCATTCCCATGTGTACCGGGTTGGCCCGGGCCGGGTAGCGTAGGTTGTTTACATATCTGGGTGGCCTGGTATTTTTCCGGGCCAACCAAGGCTCATTCTCAGCCCTCTTCTCGAGGGGGTCTGCTTCAGGCCGACCAGGGCCAACACACCCACTGCTGACAGCAAATTCACACCTTCCATTAGAGCAAGCTCTGATTGGTGGGTAGAATCAGCCCACATGGGCTTAAGACAAGGATGTGTGGAATCAACCGGGTCAGGCTGGGGCCGACTGGGGCTACCCGGCCCGGGCCGACCCGGTACAGATGGGAATGGCCCATAAAACATCATTTGCTGCTTTGTAAACTTTTTAACCTGCAAATATCCTAAACCTCCACCGGGAGGACCTGCAGCCCCAACAGCTCCCCGCATCCCTGTGCTGATTTGAATTCTGGTTCCAGAACTTTGACGACCGTAAGACAACGGCAGTACCTTTAAAAACACTAAATCTCACAAATGTTGAGAAAAAAAAATGTCTCAGAGGCCTTTGATTTGACATAAACGCAACGCCAACCCTAGCAGGATGCAGAGTCCGTTCGGCCCCTACAGATAACAGGGTCAGGTTATATGAACCCCACCAGGAAATAAATACAGGAACACCATACAACTATCCCACTGGATCTCCACGCAAATATGGAATGAGTTGTTTAAACAAAAAAATGCCACATCATCTTAATTCAATGTCATTCTCTGAAATCAGAATGGTCCTCTATAGTTTGTGTGGCCCTCAGGTGTGCGTGTGGACTTCAGGTGCGCGTGTGGACTTCAGGTGTGCGTGTGGACTTCAGGTGCAGGTGTGCGTGTGGACTTCAGGTGCGCGTGTGGACTTCAGGTGCAGGTGCGCGTGTGGACTTCAGGTGCAGGTGTGCGTGTGGACTTCAGGTGTGCGTGTGGACTTCAGGTGTGCGTGTGGACTTCAGGTGCGCGTGTGGACTTCAGGTGCGCGTGTGGACTTCAGGTGCAGGTGTGCGTGTGGACTTCAGGTGCGCGTGTGGACTTCAGGTGCAGGTGCGCGTGTGGACTTCAGGTGCGCGTGTGGACTTCAGGTGCAGGTGCGCGTGTGGACTTCAGGTGCAGGTGTGTGTGTGGACTTCAGGTGCAGGTGTGTGTGTGGACTTCAGGTGCAGGTGCGCGTGTGGACTTCAGGTGCAGGTGTGCGTGTGGACTTCAGGTGCAGGTGTGCGTGTGGACTTCAGGTGCAGGTGCGCGTGTGGACTTCAGGTGCAGGTGCGCGTGTGGACTTCAGGTGCAGGTGCGCGTGTGGACTTCAGGTGCAGGTGTGCGTGTGGACTTCAGGTGCAGGTGCGCGTGTGGACTTCAGGTGTGCGTGTGGACTTCAGGTGTGCGTGTGGACTTCAGGTGTGCGTGTGGACTTCAGGTGTGCGTGTGGACTTCAGGTGCGAGTGTGGCCTTCAGGTGCGGGTGTGGCCTTCAGGTGCGGGTGTGGCCTTCAGGTGCAGGTGCGCGTGTGGCCTTCAGGTGCGTGTGTGACCTTCAGGAGTGTGGACTTCAGGTGCGCGTGTGGCCTTCAGGTGCGAGTGTGGCCTTCAGGTGCGGGTGTGGCCTTCAGGTGCGGGTGCGCGTGTGGCCTTCAGGTGCGAGTGTGGCCTTCAGGTGCGTGTGTGACCTTCAGGAGTGTGGACTTCAGGTGCGCGTGTGGCCTTCAGGTGCGGGTGTGGCCTTCAGGTGCGGGTGCGCGTGTGGCCTTCAGGTGCGAGTGTGGCCTTCAGGTGCGAGTGTGGCCTTCAGGTGCAGGTGCGCGTGTGGACTTCAGGTGTGCGTGTGGACTTCAGGTGCGAGTGTGGCCTTCAGGTGCGGGTGCGCGTGTGGACTTCAGGTGCGTGTGTGACCTTCAGGAGTGTGGACTTCAGGTGCGCGTGTGGCCTTCAGGTGCGAGTGTGGCCTTCAGGTGCGAGTGTGGCCTTCAGGTGCGGGTGCGCGTGTGGCCTTCAGGTGCGTGTCAGCTGAAAGTCTCAGCTACAAGCTCTTGGTGTCTGAAGGTTCCATTGGACTTAAATCATGCGAGGTTGGAGGTCAGTCAGTGGCATCAGTACCTTCATCCTTATGGAACTGTCTATTGCCACATGGAGACAAGCGTCATCATGCACCTGCACAGGTCTGTAAGTCCCTACGTGGACATGTCCCTTCCCAAGACTAACACTGACCCACCACCAATCGACCCTTGATGAGGGCAGCATGATATTCACTACGACTTATCCAGCCCTTTACCTGTGGAAACCAAAAGGCACCAGTGCTGGATCTGCCAGTTCTGGTGGAGCTCCATGGTCCCAGGCAGTGGGTAGAGGACATCGGGACCTCATGCTACCCGCATGAAATCTGTTTCTAATGGTTTGGTCACCAGAGGCCTGCTGAAGCTCTGGCATCTTGTTCCGCCTAGCACAAAGCAGCAGATACCCATACTGCTAATGGATGAAGGACTTTTGATGGTCCTGTCTAACTCCAGGAGTCTGCTGCTCCGAGACTGCTGGAAGACCAAGCAAACCTGTAGAGATGTGCCATCCTGGTGGAGCAGGATTGAACGTGGTGGTCCATTTGATCAGAACCAACAAGAGGAGAAACGTCTTCAAGCAACAGAAGAAAAAGTCCAGTTTTGTTTGTGGACTTGTTAGGAACACAAACATTCACATCCTGTCTTCTTCACTGTGACAGAAATGACTTCCTGTAAACAAAGCGCCCTTTACAAAGAGAGACTGCATTTGTCTTCATTGGACAGTCGGTTCGGTCGCTCACCCGCACAGGAACAATCGGCTTGTTGAGGGGAGCGGGGACAGGAGAGCTCAGTGACAGCCTCGGCCTCTTCCCGTCCATATCAGAGACCGGACTGACGGAGTCGCTGCCGGGATCGGGACTTCGGTCTCTCTCTGGGCTCGAGTCTGTAAACAGCAACAAAAATGAACAACACTGATATTCAGAACACATCTATTCAACAGATAACTGTTCTACAAGGTGAAGGTCAAAGCTCCACATTCGGTAAAGACAGTAAAAGGTGCGCAGTGCGCAAACGTTGCCACCAGCAGTAAAATGTAGCACTTCCCATGCATCCGAGGGACAAATTCTGCAGGAATTTCTAAGCATTGAGCAAAATAACCATGTGGTGCAGAGTAAAAGGTTACAATTTGGGCCGGGACTTTAACGCGTTAATTATGATTAATTAATTAATTAGAAAGCCTCTAATTAATTAGATTAAATGTTTTTATCGAGTCACGGCCCTAGTTACAATATAACGTTTGCTTGCATCCGTGTGAGCTTTTGCATTTCACAATACTTCGTTATTATGGTAGAAATATTTTTTTAAAGTCTTGCTGGAATGATGAATAACCACAGAACTACAAAGCAACACCAGTACCATGTGCAAAGATGTCTAGGAAAATGTGAAACTCACCTCGGTCGTGTTGCGTCAGGACGGCGACGGGGTTCACCGCGCTGGAGCCCAGATAAACCGAGCGAGGATTTGATGGGATGCGGTTCTGGCTGTCGGCGGTGGGAGGAACTGGATTTATGCTGTTGGATGAAACGGCCTGAAAATGGTTTGAGAAAAACGGTTTAGGGCTTAAAGAGTCGTGAAAACAAAAGCTGTCGTGGTTACCTGGCACTGGGCGCTGTTTTCAGGAGGTAGGCGTGATGCGTTGCTGCTGCCTCCCTCGGCCGGTCCCGCTTTACAGCCGTCTCCATTAATCTGGTTGGTCCAGCCACCTGAAAAGAGTCCAGAACTTTCCTCACCACAGCAGCCAGGAGAAAAACACAGGAGGGGTTCCTAAAGACGGCGGCATTTCAGGCATAACCGATAACTGCAGCTGGGATAAGCGTTCACTCATCCAGCGATGCTGTCGCTGGGCGGTTTCATGCACTGAGCTGCTGATAAATCCATGCAAAAAAACAAAAAACAAAAAAAAAACACGACTCTCCCACAATGTCTGAACTTTGTCACAAGAATAAAAAGAGCATTCAGTCAGCTGCAAAGATCATCTGTTCCGACAGTCTTTTTTCTCCTTTGAGACAATTAAAACATCTCTGCAAAGCCTCGGCAGGCTGCCAGTCCGGCTCCGGCGTGCCCTATGAAACAAGTGAGCCCACAGTCCCAAAAGTGCAGCGTGGGCAGGATGGAACAAGGGAGGCCTTTGACCTGCACACAGAAATATGAGCGATTTCCCCCCATGAGTATGGCTCTACATACACTTCATAACACGGTGAGTATGAGCCGAGCGTCGGGAAGCAACATGGAAAACATCAGAGGAATTTTTACGAATAAATAACATTATCACAAATAAAACCAACATTTAAACAACAAAATGTTTTTCTCTACATGCCCACGAGGTTAATGTGGTGTTTGTCGGTTAAAATAAGTGACAGCAACTGAACTGAGGTACTACAACAAGTGACTCGCTCCTGTTCTGAGTTTCACGACGGTGTGTTGCGGGTCAGCACCAGAAGATTCTGGATGACAAAGCAGAGACAAGGTTTGGGTCAAAGCTTCTGCTAAATTCAAAAACATTATTACGTAAAAAAAAGAATACTTTTTATTCTCTGATGTTTGATATTCTCAAATTTGTAAGAAAATATATTACATTACATTCTGAAAATAAAATTTATATTGTATTTGATATTTATAAATTCGCAAGAAAATAAAAGTCAACATTTCAGAATAAAAGTTTTTTTTTTAATCAAAGACAGTTCAAGATGCTTTCTGAAATCATAAAACTCCTAAATATGCAAGAAAAAAAATATCTGGGAAAAAAGTTATTATAAAGGATTTATTTTAAAATATTAAAAACATTGGATTATCTTAAAAAAGGGGGTTAAAATTTTAAACTGAAATTAATCCATCCATCCATTTTCTGAACCCACTTGTCTACGTGGGGTCGCGGCGGGGGGGGGGGGGGGGGGTTGCCTGGCTGGTGCCTATCACCAGCGGCGAATGGGCAATCAGGCGGGCGGGGTATACCCTGGACAGAGAGTCAGTCCATCGCAGGGCAACACAAAGACACACAAGACAAACAATCATGCACACACACACACACACACACACACACACACACACACACACACACACACACACACACACACACCTGAGAACAATTTAGACAGACCAATCAACCTAACAGTGATGTTTTTGGACTGTGGGAGGAAGCCGGAGTACCCAGAGAGAACCTACGCATGCACAGGGAGAACATGCAAACTCCATGCAGAAAGATCCCAGGCCGGGAAGCGAACCCAGGACCTTCCTGCTGCAAGGCAACAGCTCTAACCACTGCGCCACTGCATAGCTGAAATGAAAATTTTCTGATTAAAAACAACCAGGAAATCTGCTTTTACTTTGAAAGAGTCTCATAAGCAATGGAACCGTAATATCAAGTCAAAACGAGCATAAGAAAATCCTGATCTAGCCTTTAAGTAGGAATGGGCGTGTCAGAAGTGAATGATGGGTTTGTGACATCACACAGACATCCAAGGAGAACTTTGACATTTAGGGTCTTTTCCACTTTTTCCCAGACTTTTGTTTTTTCTACATTTGAGTTTTTTCCCCAGTAAATCTAAACAACATCTAGATGTCTTTGCTGCAAAATTTTCTTTTCTTTTTTACTTTGAAATTTATGAATCTCAGTAAACATTTGAGGAATTTTTTCTGGAAAGCGATTTAAATCAGAAATTCTGCTCTTATTTCTGTAAATTTATTATTTAATGAAGAAAATGTAAACTTTTTCTTGCAAATGTGATTTTTATTATCAACAGTCATTATTGTGAGATTTTCCCTTATAACCCTCCAACTGTCCTAGTGGGTAACCTCGCTAGGAAAGTTGACCATCGAGCAGGGTTCACAGTTGATCTCTTGAGGTCCACGTGGCAGGGGTGAGGTGGTGCTCACTCCTCACCCCTGCCACTTGGACCTCAAGGGATAAACCATGAACCCATGAGACACTAAGCCGTTTTTAACACTTTAACCAACTGAACATCGGCGTGGTCACCCCTCATTTCAGGAAGCTAAGGGAGGCTACAACATCGTAGGCTGATGGTGACCTGGCTTTGTTGCTACAGGTCTTGTAAGTAATATTTTTTGTCCAAAAGTGTGGATCTTTTTCCTTCGTGGTTTATTTAGTAAGACTTGGCTCGTGTTAGTGTTGGGAACGTTACTTTAAATAAGTAGTTATAATTACTGATTAGTTTGTCAAAAAAGTAACTCAGTTACTAACTGAGTTACAAGATTATAAAAGTAACTAATTACCAAGAAAAATAACTACTTAGTTACTTTTTTCATTAAAGCATGCAAGAATAACTACAATAGTGAAATATAAATGACTAATGACTGGAACATAATAAAATGTATGTCTAAATGTTTTTTTATAAACCTGAATAATTTAAATAAATAAGCACTTAACAGGAGGAACTACTAACAGGAACATTACACTTATCTAGACTATTAAAAGGTCACTGTGTGATGTTTAACAAGACCCCAATCAGTTAAAATTTAAAATTGCAAATAGAAACACCTGTAAAGGTTCCCGAGCCTTTAAATGGTTTCTCAGTCTAGTTAAATTACAGAAATGAATGTAATTTTGCACAGTATTTTAATTTTTCCAGCTTCACATCTATTAATGGTTAAATAAATAAATAAAATCCTTTAAAATGACACTAGAAGAGGCACACGCCTGATGGAGGGCTTACATTTACTAACGTGGGTCAGACCCAACCACAGAAGAGCTGAAGCTGGGTGGTAAACACACACAGGTAGTTCTGATAACACCTGAGCTCCATGACGTCTGAGACTGATGCATCAGTGTTACAGCGGGACTAAAGACATGATCAGAAACAGGTTACAGCTGGATGATCTAAGAAGGTAGAAGATCGTGACGTCTGAGCGGTGAACTGGTGAGCGGACCTTCGGGACGTCCCGCTGTCACGCTAGGGCACGGCTGCAGACCCGCAGATTCGTTGCCGATTCGCTGCTGCAGCAACGAATCTGCGGGGGGGTCTGCAGCCGTAGATATTCATCACGACTTCCTCATTCTTCACGGGCCGTGATGCGCTTGGATGAAAAAAACATCTACCTCTTAAGCTCCTGATCAGCTGATGACAGCTTCAACACACCGCGCAGCTTAACGCACGCCTTTCCTTATCAGCAACAGAAATGACCGTTTTCTTAAAAGAAGACAGTAATTAATTAGTTTGCTTGTTACAGAAATAAATATTTTTATTTATTAACGTGGTTATTTTAAACAGCGTTATTCCCATCACTGCTCTGTTTGCGACTGAGACAGTGAGAACACCGAGGGTCTCCGCCCACCCGGCCAATCATCATCGTGTTTGTAAGTGCGTTATGACGCCTCTCTCTCCCTGCTGCAGCTGAAGTGTGGCGGTCAGAAAGCCTCACACTGTTGCTCAACGTTCGACCCGCACATAGTAACGCACAACCTCCCGTCCCCAGTAACGGTAACGGCGTTGCAGCAGTGGGAAAAGTAATTAATTAGATTATTCCGTTACCTAAAAAAGAACACAGTTAGTAACGCCGTTATATTTAAACAGCGTTACTCCCAACACTGCTCATGTTAGTGTTAGCTTGTTGTTAGCGCTAGGCTAGCTAGAGCAGGTGCTGCAGGGTTGTTTATGATGGTTGTAATTCCACTTACAACCAGTAGAGCAGAGAAGCTGGAAACTGTTTAGTGTTACTGTAATGTTAGTGTCACGTACAATGACCCTAACCGTATTATTCCAGTTAACCTGTTAGGAAACTGATACGCTCACGACTCACCTGCCGGCGTGATGACGTTGGGCTCCTCTTCATCATCGATGTGGACGAGGGTCGCTCGTAGAGTCACCACTCCTTTCCCTTTGCACACTCTGCTTGGGTCCAAATCTAAAAACAAAGATTACAAATCCTGTCATCACGTCTAGCGGTCTTTATCACACTCTCAGAGTCAGCTGGGAATACCGAGTTGTTGCTCCTGCTTCGCTTAAAATCCTCAATTAGTACTGAACCATCGAAAACAGGTCATGGTAGTAATATGCTAAACTAATTGCCACCACGACGCCAGTTATGCTGAATATAAAAAAGGCACACATTATCAGAGTCACATGGCCTGTAGGTTTCTTTGAGTTTGGTCCAAGGAGAAACATCACCTGGTGAGGGAATCAGGTCAGGAGAAACCTTCATGGTTTTTAAAGGTGTTATCCTGACAGCGCTAACGGCTCGAGGACCTGGTTTCACAAACACAAGAAAACAGAGTCAAAAGGGTTTTTTATCGGATACATTAGAAACTCTTAAAAGCATAAAGCTCACTGGTGTTTTAGCTTATTAAATAGGACAGAGGTCTGACTCACTGGGGGTTGAGCTTGATCGTCTGCTGCTCCCTGCTGGAGAGCCCTGAAAGGAAAACATCCTCAACGTTAGGAGGGATCTGGGGAATGATGTACACTGCAAAAACGGGTTTTCAAAAAAGTAAATAAAAAATTACATCTTACTTGGAGTCTAAAAAGAAAAAAAAGTTTTTATCTGCAAAAACTGAATAAAGGTAAAAAAAATAAAAGAATTAAATAAGATGCAAATGTTCTTGTTTTGGGTAATAAAATCTGCCGAAGGGAGAACAATGGCTGCTTGGCTGAAGTTAGCTAAATAATCTGAAGTTAGATGCATTTACTCGAACGGACAGCCACTGAATCAGGTGTGTCGGAACAGAGGAATCACTTTATGTAGCATCAGTTCACACCTGAAAACAATTCCAGCTGATTAATGATCTGGATTCAGTCGGCTAGTTCAGGTATGAAACCAGCAGATTTAATGACATCTTTAAATCCTCCACCATGAACAGCACAGGGCGATGTTAAGGAACCGTTCATGGCTGATGTTCGGTTCCTCTGGTCTGAATCAGTTCACTTTTAGTTCATTTGTAGTTATTTTTCTGTGGTTCAGTATTTCAATTCAATTCAATTCTATTCTATTCTATTCTATTTATAAAACGCCAAATCATGACAAGAGTCGTCTCAAGGCACTTCACATAATAAACATTCCAATTCAGGTCAGTTCATTAAGCAAATCAGAAATAATGTTTCCTATATAAGGAACCCAGCAAATTGCATCAAGTCACTGACTAGTGTCAGTGTCTTTACAGCAATCCTCATACTAAGCAAGCATTTAGCGACAGTGGAGAGGAAAAATCCCTTTTAACAGGAAGAAACCTCCAGAGAATCCTGGCTCAGTATAAGCAGCCATCCTCCACGACTCACTGGGGATCGAGAAGACAGAGCACACACACACACGCGCGCACACACACACACACACACACACACACACGCACACACACACACACACACACACACACCAAGCAATGTGTCTATGGTTACATTGTGATTTCTTAGCAAATATTCTATTTGGCGAGAGATAAACATTATTGTATGTATCCTAGTGAATCTATAATTAAACGGGTAAACTAGTAGTAGCACATCCAACGTCAAGGAAAGCAAAAAGTTATTATCAGGAGAGGGAGAATGTTTAAGTGGTTAGCAGCAGTGTGCTAGACGACGGCCCCCTCCATGACGCCACCACAGCTCAGCAGAACATCATTTCACACACAGAAGACTACAAACACAAACCAAGTGAGACTGTTCTGATTGGTCAAGATTGTTTGGGGGTGGGGCTTCCAGACGTAAATACAGGAAGAGGTTTGCGATTTTTGATCCGGAGTTAGTTAACAGCATTCTCTAACCCTTCTCCCTGAGCTGTTTATGAACTATTTGACCTCTTCAGTGTTTTTATGAGTTGGAGCGTTTTTCGCTATGAGCTGCTGATGTATTTGTGCCCTCCTGCATCCCATAATGCAACACGAACCTGGCTAGAGGTGAGCGTTTAGCTCAAACCAGCAGCGTAAACATGGTCTGTGCTTCAAATTGAAGTCGAATCACATTCACACTGTAAAACCAACCAAAACCATCTCAGGTCTCGGTACGCTTCTGCATCTTGGTCAGATTACCGTGTTTTCTTCTGAGTAAATGAACCGCACCAGCAAGGAAAACAGACCAGGATGCAATTTAAACCAAAGATACACAGATGTGAACGCACACTGAAGCCGTTTGTGGTTCACTTGATCAGAGTTTGTTTCCACGGATAGTCCGCTTCTTTTGGGCTGGTGTGGAACGTCATCCAAACTCTATGGGCCGAACGAACAACGACGCGTTAACGTTCCCTCACAACACATCAACAGTTAAATCAGCGTTTAAAAAGGTCAGAGCATAGAATGCATAGAACGCCTTTTACGCTAACCAGACAGCTTGTATTCAATGCAATAGCTGTAATCAGGAAGGATGAATCTCTAGTTAACTCATTAACTGCCAATGACGACTATAGTCGTTTGCATTTTTTTACTGTGTGGGGGCGTCGGAACGAACCCCCGCACCGTGAGAACAAATATCTCAGCTCTGAAGCCGATCTTCATCCATATACGTCACATGTCACGTGATCAGGAAGCAGAACATCCATGTGTTTGGAGATCGTTTTGGGCCACTACTGTAAAAAAAAAAAAAAGAGGCGCGAACCGGAAAAGCATCTGCCGATTACAGTTCAACAACGGATCATGAAATAACGGATAACGCTCGAAACGCGTGGATTCTTCCTGATGTAAGAGGCGAGTCTCCTCTTTGTTTTGGCGTCGACATCATCCTAGCGCGCAACGTTCTGTGACTCTTACAAAAACAGTAAAAACGCTGGCAGTGAAGAGCTTTCTGATCAGGAAACGGCTGGCAGTGAATAAGTTAAGCAGGTATGTTTACCTCATAACAGCATAAAGTACAATCACAACTGCTTTAGTATCTCTGTTCCGGTTTGAAGACTGAACTAATTTATGCTAATCTGAGCTGCGTTTTTGAAGCATGCGAAGGCAACAACAAAGCCACCAGAGAGAAGCTTTGAAACAACTCCCAGCTGCTCTGCGGGCCTCTGGGTTTGTCCGGGTCTGATTTAGGAGGCGTTCCTTTTGCAGCACAAATGGGCCATTCCCATCCGTACCGGGTCGGCCCAGGCCGGGTAGCCCCAGCCTGGCCCGGTTGATTCCACACATCCTTGTCTTAAGCCCATGTGGGCTGATTCTACCCACCAATCAGAGGCTTGCTCTAATGGAAGGTGTGAATTTGCTGTCAGCAGTGGGTGTGTTGGCCCTGGTCGGCCTGAAGCAGACCCCCTCGAGAAGAGGGCTGAGAATGAGCCTTGGTTGGCCCGGAAAAATACCAGGCCACCCAGATATGTAAACAACCTACGCTACCCGGCCCGGGCCGACCCGGTACAGATGGGAATGGCCCATAAGAGACAAGCTGGACAGTTGGGATTCAAACACTCACAAAGTTACTTGAGTCTAAAAAACAAAAACACTTCGGGTTTTTGCTTTAGGGATTCGTGAGCAGTGTTGAAATATGCATGAGTAACATGATCCGTAGGGGTTTATTTAGATTTTTATCTGCTTTTGAAGGGATGCTGCCTTTTTCCATTGTGCATGTCTGCCTTGTGTTTACAAATGACAGTAATCGATGTGCAGAACCGGCCAGGTTCCCCGGATGTTCCACATGGAAAACTCCACTAAAGGGCCTGAATGGACTCGGGGGAAATGGGAGTGATTCTAAACAAGACTCAAGGCACCAGAGAGGAAAAACCTTCAGCCTTCGTGATGAGCTGTCAATGCGCACCGGAAAATCTCACTAGTGTCACGGTCCAAGGCAGAATCCGCGAAATGGAATTTACCATAAAATGTGGAAAGTTGTGGATTTTTTTTTAAATGCGGGAAGTGATCAAAAGATCTGAATGAGTATTTTTTTGTAATAAAGAAATGATGTTTTAGCTGCAGCCTCCGTAGCCTGTGATGGGAGAAGGTCATCACAGTGAGCTGAGGAGAAGTGCGCTGCAGGTGAATTAATGCGGAGCAGAAGGTTTACAGCAGAGAAATTTAACTGTGTAGATAACCCCATCACATTCAGCAATGGTGCCCCCAAGGGGTGGCCATGGCCACCTCTAGAAAATTGCTGGCTCCCCCAGCAAAAGCCAGTGTTAATAAATCATATTTAATGTTCAAGCAAACCATAAATTGATCTTAATTATTCAAGAACAGTTCATCAGAACAGTGAGGAAGTGAGCTAGCATTAGCTTCATTTAGCTAACTCAGCTAACAGTTAAATAAACAGGACATAACCGTTACATAAATAGTAGTTTTAAACTCAAGTGTGAATGAATGACTGTTTCTTTACTCTCACTTAATGGATGTATTTCAATTTACAAAACCCACAGAGGTGTTGAGGATTAACAAGTTACAGGCAGATTTTTAAGCACCTTAGTCAAAGTTTTGTTGAACTGGGACTCATATTGCTTCATATCTGTAGAAAATAGTCAATGAAATTAGTTTCTTTTTAATTTTCTACTGAATCTTTGAGGGTCTGTTAATCCACAATATAATAAAGACACTTGTTATGTAGAAACAATTTGGTTAGATCATTAATTAATCCCCAAATCTGGCTTTCTGAAGCCGTATAGTCTAAAAAAGACCATCCATGATTTAGTTTCCTGAGGGACGCCTGCATCCTGTTATAAACCCTCAGGTGCTGAGTTTACAGCACACGGAGAGCTGCAATAAAGTCCAATCATAGATATAAAGAAGATGACAGGATGCAGCACAGTATTAGCACACGAGAGATCACACCACCGGGCCTTTTTAGGAAAAGAAAAGTGTGAGTGGTGCAGAGTCCACTCAGCCTGGAGAAGAGAAGAGCCGTGCTGGATCCCAGCCACGGATAAATAGGAGAATAATATGATTAAAGCCCAATAATGACTTTATAATCCAGCTCCTGCAGATTAAAGTTAGGTTTTGAGTCAAAAGCTCCTAATCCAAACAGAAATACGTACTTGTTGATGTGCATGGAAAGTTCTCGATCCGAAGGGATTCAGGTCTTTCTGAAGTACTCCATAGGTTCCTATCTGAGCTGTGAGGGTCTCATCTGGGCGGGACAGTCCTAGCATCGGCCTTGACCCTCCCTATCTAGAAGGTCTGTTTGTTGTTGGACAGCAGACGTGTCCAGATAGACCTGTCAGCACCTGCCACCTTGGAATGTGGCACCTCCTCAACAACTGCAGAGCAACAACAAAATCCTTCTCTCGCTTTGAAATACGATGAGGACGATAAATCGCTGCTGGAAGACTTTCTCATCTCTACGGTTCTTAAAAACCCCTTCTGTCTATACAATTACTGTATAATAACGACGGTGGCACAGGAGTTAAGTGCTCGCCCCGTAATCGGAAGGTTGCAGGTTCGAGCCCCGCTCAGTCTGTCGCTGTCGTTGTGTCCTTGGGCAAGACACTTAACCCACCTTGCTTGCTGGTGGTGGTCGGAGGGACCGGTGGCGCCAGTGCTCGGCAGCCTCGCCTCTGTCAGTGCGCCCCAGGGCAGCTGTGGCTACATTGTAGCTCATCCCCACCAGTGTGTGTATGTGTGTGTGAATGGGTGAATGACTGATTGTGTTGTAAAGCGCCTTGGGGGGTTCCAGGACTCTAGAAGGTGCTATATCAAATACAGGCCATTTACCATACCAATGTCGGATTAGATCTCTGAGAGCTTGGACGTTAATCCAGAAAATCTTTTGATGGTGTTGGGTTTTGTACATCCTAGCATGTCGGGAATTCCCAACTCCGGTCAGGATCCGGACAAAATGGGTAACGTTTGAGTCTGCGCTGCTCACGTGGACCACGGATACATCAGCCTTCGCCCTCAGCTCACCTCTTTCCTGGTAATCTCACTGCCTGCCACTATGTTTCTGACCCTCGCCTGCTTTCTGACCGCATCCTCGCCCATAAATGTTCTGCCATTTGAAAGTGTTGGCTCGGCTGAGTGTCAGGCCCCCTTTACCAGCCATTACAACGGGAAGTCAATCCACAACTCTGACTTTATTTTAGATGTATGTTGGTACGATGCAACGGAAAAGGCCTGCTACTCGTTTTTAGAAATTACAGCACTGAAAAGAAGAAGCTTAAATGGGAGGAGGACTTTACAGCGAGTTGGGGGGGGAGAGGTCAGCTGCAGGATTTTTAAAGCAGAACAATATCCAAACAGTGTCTGTGATGAAAGTTTCAGTAGGCTTTGTTAGTGAGTGATGCATCGTGAGGAGCTAGAATAAACAAGATCAATTTATGGTTTGACTGATCAGTAGTATCAGTAGTATGATTTGGGCAGCAATTGGGGCGCCCTTAGTGTTGAGGCAGATTTAAAACTAAAACATGCTGGATACCGGCACTCCGGGACCAGAAGTGAGTACCACTGGTCTAAAGGAACTTCTAGGAAAAGACTAAAGTCATGAAAAACAACAGAAGACTCACTGAAGCACCCAGAACATCTAGCCTGGCCTGCCAAACTCGTCCTCTGTTTCAACACAGAGAACTAGGGTGTTTCTCAATGCCAAGGAACCTTGCCTTGATGTCTTGGCCCCGCCCCGGTTGCCTAGGAGATACGCCATCGGGAGCCGCCAAGACGTGTTCCAATTAGGGCTGAACAATTAATTGCATATGCAGTTAAATTGCGATGTAACAAAAGGAGATTTTCTAATCGCAAAGGCTGCGATTTGACTGGCAGCGAGTGGTTAGCACAATGCTAATATACATTGAAAAACCCATAGGGATGCTAATGCTAATATCGCCGAGTAGATTCTTACAAATTACGAATTAGGAACGTGCCAAATTATTACATTTGGAGTCTAATAAAAAGTAAAAACTGTCACGAGCAGAACTCAGACGACCCGTAATGACGTCAAACACAGTAAAAGTATATTAAAAAGTCTTTTATTTTTTGTGGAGTTACCAGAGGTGGGCGAGGCTGGAGACAGAGTCGAAGAGGAGGCGAGGGTCAAAACCAGATCGGACATGCAGAACAGGGAACAGGCGAAGGTCGTGGTGGCAGGCAGAATACAAGGCAGGGGTCAGGCAAAGAACGAGGTTCGGAGGCAGAGATCAGATCATGCAGGGTGAATGGCTGGAGAATTTACTGGCAAATCTTTTCAATAATCTGGCAGGGAACTGGTGGCTGACTGGTGAATAAATAGCTGGGGGAGCAGGTGTGAGTGATGAGCTGAGGAGTCAGGAGCAGGTGAAGTGGATGAAGCTGATTACAGAAACAGGTGAGATGAATGGAGTTGATTGTGGTGCTGACTGAGGTAGCTAGGGAAAACAGGGCTTGGCTGTAGCTTGATGAGGGGACCAGGTGAACTGAATAAGGTTGAATGAGGAGGCAGAGGAGGGTAAGGATGGGAGTCATGACAAAACTGCCATTAATCAAATAAGTACAGACAAGATATTTTGGTAAAGCTAGAAAACTGTACTTCAACTCCACTGAGTTTTGGCTAGCAGCTGTGAACGTAACTGAACTACGGAAGCTCTGCATGGACAAGATGTCAAAAACTCTAAACACAAAAGACTTCAATAAACGGGACACACTTCTTTCTTGCAAATAAATGTTCACAGTTGATGCTAATACCTATTCTCCTTCAAGGGATGTGCTCCTGGCTGCAAAGCATTGCACCTTCAAATACAAGTTGTTGCCTTTACTTGTGAGTGTTCATGTATGTGTAGACAAATACACTTGTTGATATATTTAGATACATAAACTTGTTTATATTCAGTACAAGTTACATAGATCTATTTTTTGCTTCTGTTAGTTGAAAATTGAGAAAAGCCCCTCGAGAAAATAGTTGTGAATTAAATCGCAATTGCAATATTGAAGAAAAAAAATCGCAATTAGATTATTTTCCAAAATCGTTCAGCCCTAGATCCAATGTTCATGTTCTACCGAGGCGTGTGTTCTCCGTTTGTTAGCCGTTAAGCTAGCTAAGTGAGGATATATGGGAGGTGTCTTGTAGCCTAGCCTTGGTCAAAAATTACCCAGAACACACTGCGGTATTTTCAAAAGGACGGCGGATCAGAAGCCGGCAGCTACTTCGGGGACAATTTTCAAGTTTAAAGTAAGTCAACTAATTTAAAATGTTTATTTTAGACCCAAAGAAGTTATCTATGGTTGGTTAGTTGCTTATTAGTTGCAGCTTCGGTGGCTAGCGGGCAGTAACTCACTTATATATTTAATTTAATAAACAAATTCACAATTTAAAAAGTAAAAGTCTTGTTATATATTTATTTTTACACTAATACGTATAAAATATAACGTTATTTCCCTTGTCACGTGACGTTACATGACCGTCGTGGAAGCCGCGGTCACGTGATGTAAGTCTGTTCCATTTAACCGTTTCCTTTGACCAAGGAAGGACCGTGTCCTCGTATGCAAGGCGCCTGGCCTTGCGAGACATCGCCTCGCAAGGCCAGGCGCCTTGACATTGAGAAACACCCCCAGTCAACTCACAGGCAGAGAGGCACATGAGGGGCGAGACTAGCCAGCTCATAAATAATCAGAAAAAAGATGGAAATGCACAGTGCACCGAGCGACGCTGTACTTTTTTAGCTGTAGTAAAAAAAGGCGTCTGGCAACAGCGCAAACATCTTTTATTTTTTTAGAAGAAAGGCTTTTATCGCTTCTACTTGTGGTTTTAAAGACATTTGAGTCATTTAGAACAGAGAAAAGAGCCGCAGCGAACTCCGCCGCTGCCTTCGTTGTTTATGAGAAACTGAGCGTCGCTGTGTGTGACGTCCGCGATGCTGTTGTTTTTTAGCTGTAGTCAAAAATGGAGTCTAGCGACAGCACAAACATCTTTCTTTAGAAGAAATGCTTTCAGTGCTTCTACTTGTTGTTTTAAAGACATTTAAGTCATTTAGAACAGAGGAAAGAGCTGCAGCGAACTCCGCTTCGGTCGCCATGATTATGATAAACATGGTGTGTGACGTACGCTGCTCAGCGCTGATTGGCTCGGTTAGAATTCTCAGGGGGTGGGGTTATTTGAATAGGAGAGTTCCTAGACCCTTTCTCTGTGCAGAATTAAACAGAGGAGTCTGGCAGGCCAGGCTACAGAACATCACCATCATCAACCGGAATGTAAAACAAAAGCTTTACAATAAATGTTTATATGTAAACAACTTTGACTTTACAAAGTAAAGGTCAGTTTTTCTGCTTTCACACAAAACATCCATGTGACAGTCTTTACTTAACTAACTACTGGAATATTTTGTATTAGAAAAATTATTTCTGTGTAGATTTTTAAGGAGCTTGTACTTTTCTTTGGAACTGAAACAGTTTACGTTCAGTTGAAAACGACGAGTTGGCTAAACTTTGTCACACACAGAGACTACAGATAAGCTACACACGGACCGATATTACACAAACATTTCCCGGCCACACGGGATGTCTCTCAAGGTCAAACGTGACTTTGGCTTCTGTCACCTCGCTTTCTGACTCGCTACAGCAAGCAGCACACTCGTTTGTGCTCTAAATCAAGCCATAACATTCCGACACGTTGACTGGACCTGATTTATTACCGGAGCGGTCCAGTGGAGGCTGATGAATTATTTGTTTGTGGGGAGCATTTATGCTGTCTCTAGATTTTAGATGCACTAACCACATATCACCACTAGGGGATGCCAATTTACCATTCTTATGGTAACAATGACACTAAATAAAACAGCGGAAACAAAGCTAAATACATATACTGAGAAAAACAAACAGTAGCAACAGTGCAACATGACCCAATCCACATAAGCAGCTGTTTAAATGAAAGCCCAGACTTTCTTCTTTGCAATATAAGCACCATCACTGCTAATGGGGGAGGTCCCCAGCGCGCATGCGATAGTTAGTGTAGGTCTATGGTAGAAATTGCTGCGCTCAAAAGTAACAGGAAATACGTCCCAAGACGTCGTAGTAAAATCGTTACTAACATTTTAAAACTAGAATTAAATGCAGATTAAACATGGCACCTATAGTCTGTATGATGTATAAATCATTTAGTTTAATTTTCATGTTTTTTTAATATATTGTGATTCTCATAATTTTCTTCCTGTGAGACTGGAGGGACGGTGCTCTAGCGCCCCCTATGGACGAGTGTACCACAGCACTCTTAACACACTACACACAGCAGGATTATCTGATAAGATAATTTTTAGAAATTTTAACCTGCCTTGAGATCCAGACTCTAATTGTTTCGAAATATAATTTTATACTATTTTATTTCTAAGCGTGGATGCCAACTAGGGCTGGGGGTAAACGATTATTTTTAAAACGATTGTTCTGACGATTATTTTATCGAATAATCAACTATTCTAATGACTATTTAGATCAGTGGTTCCCAAACTTATTTAGCCGCGCACCCCCTTCTATGTCCCGACCATGTTGACGCACCCCCCAGCCCCACATCAGGGCATGGCTATATATATATATATATATATATATATATATATATATATATATATATATATATATATATATATATATTATCAGACGTCACGCTAAACCAGGGGTCGGCAACCTGTTCCCATCAAAGAGCCATTATTACCCGTTTCCCACAGTAAAGAAAACACCGCAGCAGCCGCGGCGTTGTGGGCGGGGCCTACCCTCAGACAGCAGAGAGCTGCTCACAACAGGTGACAGCAGCCGGTACCGGACGCTCGTGTACATCAAAGCTATCTTTCATAAGACGATAATCAATAAAACGATTTATATAAAGTGGATCCAGAAGTTGTAGCCCGTCTCTGCCGACAATATTTTGATATTTTTTGCCCTGTTGGTGGTTTTACTGAGCAGATGCCACTTTTGTCATATGTTTCTTTTTTAAACATGTTTAGACTGTTCAGAATACAAATCCAGGCTCTGTCACATTTGATTGTTTTAATTAAACTTTGTAGGTGGGGAAGGTCAGAAAAGGATCCGATCAATTTGTTTTCCCTCATTTACAGCGACGGAGATAACGGTGCAGTGCGCCTGGCTCTGGTGTTAATCAAGTTAAATTTGTAACAATTTTCACAAGAAAACAGAACAGTTAAAAGCAGGGCTTGTGTTGACCGGACAGTTCCCGTATTTGGCCGTTTATTTTGACGGAGAAAGAATAGAAAGAATTACCCCGACGCATGGAGACGAACTGACACTGTATTCGTTTCGCAAATCGCAGATGTAGCTAAATCACTCAAGAAAAGATTTCCTTCTGAACATCTGAGCTGGACACCGCTCAGTCAGCGCGTACATAAGGTGCACAGCGAGCTGAAGATGTGGAGAGGGGCTTGGAACGCGTTGCAGAACCGGAGCGCATGCGGGAAGATTCCTTCCACTGAAGCGAGTTTTCCAAACCAGGTCTCTCAGAGAGACTTGTCACTTAGAAAATGTTCCCTGATGATGAAACTTTGGCTGAATTGTGCTTGTTCCTCTCTCCAATGTGGCGTCTGAGGAGAATCCCAGAATTTCACACCGTCTTCAGCTCATAAAGCGCCTATGATTACGCACAAGCGTGACCCATCAGCCCGGTCTCACAGTAAGACCGGGTTGGACCTGTTCAGGTTTACGCAGACAATCTTTACATTTAGAATTGACTTACAGATGTAAAATTAATGCAGTAAAATATAAAGCATTTTATTTAAATATCCATTCATTATTTTAAAAGCACAGAGAGCCACATCAGATGGATGGAAGAGCCGCATGCGGCTCCAGAGCCGCGGATTGCCGACCCCTGAGCTAGGGCATGTGCGGAGGACACACACACACACACACACACACACACACACACACACACACACACACACACACACAAACAAAATATACTTGTTTTCAATTACGTTTATTGGGTCCACTTACATTTTCTTAGGCCCACCCACAAATGAGTTTCTGGCTACGCTAATAGTGACTTTTGACAGACTTCTCTGAGCTCTGCAGCCATTACACTTTACACCTCGCGCACCCCCTAGCGGCAGCTCGCGCACTTTGGGAATCCCTGATTTAGATGATTAATCTAGCGATTATTTTCCTATTGCACAATTAATAAAAACCAAAAAATCTCAAATAAATTCCTCCAAAAAAATTGATAAATTGTTACTGTAAGAGAATAAACACTACAGGCCTTCCATTTTGTATACCACTGCTTTTATTGTGTTGCGGTTGGTTATGTTCTGGTGATGTGTAGAACTTGGGAGTGCAGGCTGCTGCCTGAGACGTGGTTGGAGACGGAGTGTCTCCAAGCTGCTTTGTTTTGGTCACTTATGTGCATGAGGCAAGTGATGTTACGACCCTTCCTGGGGAGTTTGGCTCGTGTGCAAAAAAAAAAAAAAAGGGACAATAACACGGGATTTAAAAGTTAAAATGATGATCAGGTTTATTTACAAAAACAAAACGTAAATCTTTCCATCCACAGGTTGAGAATAATAAAACTAATTCTGCCTGTGGGGAATTAAAACAAAAGTACAAATAAGTAGGGATGTCCCACTGGGCAAAGATTACTGGGTTCTGGACCAAAATAAGGATCTCCAAAGGTCCAAACTCTAAACTGGGTGGTTAAACCAAACTCAAGGTGATATTTTAAACTAAACCGAAAACCCACAACACTCTAAATGTAATAAAAGGGAGATCTACGCCACAAAAAAGATGAACTCTAAACCAAAACGTAACAGCTTATCCAAACGCAAGAAGCTGTTAGCGAAAATGCTAACAGTAGCTTTACCAAGTTTAAGTTCAAGTTACCAAGTTTAAATAAACCAAAAACACCCAGCAGCAAACAGACCAGCATGGAGGAGAGACTGCTAGCACCAAAACAGCTCTCCTAATGTCTGAAAGAAGCTCCTTTATGAAGGGAGAAACGCTCCCGGTGATTTTCTACATCTGCGATAGAAACGAAGCAGCGCATCTGACCCCGGAAGTTGTTGTCCGTTGACGGGAGACGAAGGCGGGCAAAACAGGAAAGGAATCTAGTAGCGGACGGACATTGTTCCGGTTCTTCGGTATTTGGCGGAGATGTTAGTGAAGGCGGAGAAGAGGGCGAACTAGAGGAGGAAAAACAGGCAGATTCCTCCTCTATTTACAAACTCCTGGGGATGCAACAAGTGGGCGTGGTGCGTCGACTACTGGCTCTGATGTCGACGAATTTTTAGAATTGAGCCGTCGACGTCATCGATGCGTAGCTACAGCCCTAGTGCCAGCACTAACAAAATGGAACAAAATAACTTTTTTCCATAAGGAATTTGTGATTTAAGAAACGGTAAACACAATTTTTCTTGGTGAATTTTGGATTTTAATTTTGGTGTTTTATAAAGCAAATTACAAACTCCAACATGGAAATATTCCACATTTTTCATGTAAATATGATATTAATCGTCCCTCCCTTGTTACTTATTTTTAAATGTATCATTTACCCTAACATGGTACCACTGCATACCCAAAAGATTTTTCTTGAATACTTGACTTTCTACCATCCTAAATTTATGAATTTACAATATCAGATGCACTTCGGGTTTATTATTGAAAATGTGTGCCTGTAATCCAGAAATTCTAAATTTCATTCTCCCAGATTTGAAGCCGTCCAACACTGGAAAAGTCTTACCTCGCCTGTTAGATTATCTACAGTAGCCCCAGATTGTCATCCCTTGTAGAAAACCTTGGTTTTCTAATAATTCAAGATCTTTTGCTGATAGTCTGGATTATCTTCTGTAGGCAGCAGCAGCTAGCGGAGCTCTGATATGAGACATGCAGGGGGTCTTTCTGTTAAACATCCAGAGGCTTCCTTGACACGGCGCTGTGTCAACAATAAAGAGCTTTCATCACACGCTCAGCTGTACTCTGGACTGAGACAACGGGCCGTTACATAACTCTGTTTGACTTCTGCTTTGTCAACAAATGACAGAGAGGAGGGAGAAGCTAGCCAGCGCTGTGCCTGTCCCACCAAACAGCTCCAAACATGGCTCGAAAGGGCCGCTCTAGAGAGGCAGCCTTTCTCCCCTAACTGGGAAGAAGACCCCCCACCCCCCACCCCACCACACACACACACACACACACCCGACTCCGACCCCAGCTCTCTTCCATAAACAGCTTCCACACCAGACAGCAGCCTGGGATGCTACACATTCCCGAGCCGAAGACAATTTAAAGTTTATTTTAAACAACTGCAGCTCAAAAGGAAATGCGGGGATCTTCCTCGTGATTGTCTGTAGAGGATGTAGTGAACAAACACCCAGAATGCTTTTCAGCTCCAGATGTGTCCCAGTGTGTCCAAGATGAACCAAACTGTCCCCGATGCCTCATGGGGGAGGTGTGTGACATGTCCAGGCTGCTTGTAGCACGTCCTCTAGGCTTTTAGAGCTGGAGTCTTAAGAATGCCTCTGAGCTGAAGGTTTACATGAGGTGATGCAGCTTCACACCAAAAGGCTCCAGGCTGCGATCCAACAGTGAAGAGGCTCAAACCAGCGGGCCTCGGAAGGAGAAAACGCAACAAACGGAACATTTAACGGCATATTTAGTCCATTAGAAAGTTTTGTACGTTTATAAACTTGTGCTATCTCACCCATTTTGTACAGCTACCTGAACAACTTCAGTTCAGAGAAACAGTGGCAACTCTGCCTCTTTCATAACACAGTCTACACGAACCAGTAAAACACTGTTGCGCTGAGCCAAAACAGCTCCAGTGCCTCCAGAACAAATCTGGAGGCACTAGCCTCGTCCACATCTGTCATATTTTCGCACAAATGTACTTTTGTACTTTTCTAACATGCAACTGCTACCACTACAGCAATAATGCAATTTTCTTCAAGGGGACATAGAGTAGTATGACTTTTTAAAGTTGTAATAGTTCTGCGGTCGGTGCAAACTTGTTCATGAATTCTTTGCACTAAATCCCTCTTACGAAAAGTGATTAGACCCGTTTTATTCTTGACTGTTTCGGTACCTTTCAGAATGAGCTGTTTCAGGGCTCTGTGACTTTAATGAAACGAGCCGTTGCTGGCCACGCCCACCCTTTCCCCGCTCACACTGCTACTCAATCAATCAATCAAATTTTATTTCTAAAGCGCTTTTCAAACAAAGTGTTATTCAAAGTGCTTTACAAAATGACCCCAGATTCCCATAACAGGTTAAAAACATTTACAAACATATGCAAGCACACGCACACACAGACTCACACACACACACAAGTAAAAATTATATTAGGCTGAGTCCAGATGTGCCAAGTATCGTAATGCACGAAAACGCCATCAGAGGAGCCGTCTGCCCCGGCAGCATCAGGTCTTCCACACTAAGTCAGGGCGCTCCGTGGAGGGGGAGCATAGACCCCCACCTATAGAGCGCCCAGGAAGCTACAGTCGACCACCGCTCCCGGGGCAGAGGGCCCCCACAGAGGAAACACTGGATTAAAATGAGTAAAAATGTAATAAAAGAGCTAATATAAATGGCAAAAATTAGAAAATAAGTAATAAATAAAATGATATACAGTAAAATAATAATTTAATAATAAAACTGTGCTAAAATATAATTATATAGAACATGCAAAGCCAGTAATAAAATATAATCATGTAAAACGAGAAATAAAACTGTAGAAAATATTTAGATAAAAGTTAACCTAAAAAGATGGGTCTTGAGTCTTGACTTAAAAACATGAACGTTCTCTGCGGCCCTGAGGTCCTCTGGCAGCTCGTTCCAGAGGCGAGGGCCATAACACTGGAAGGACGCCTCGCCGTGAGTTTGTGTCCTGACTTTAGGGATGACCAGGAGACGCCTGCCAGAAGAGCGCAGAGGCCGCGAGGGTTCATATTGTAAAAGCAGTTCTGACAGATAAGAAGGCCCAAGACCATTAAGACACTTAAAAACCATTAGAAGAACCTTAAAATTGATCCTGAAACATACGGGGAGCCAATGCAATGATTCTAAATCCGGTGTAATGTGCTCCCGCCTCCTGGTCTTCATCAGGACACGTGCTGCCGAATTTTGTAGGAGTTGTAAGCCTGAGATGCTCTTTTTGGGAAGACCAGAAAGCAGGGCATTGCAGTAATCTATCCTACTGGTGATAAAAGCATGCATCAGCGTCTCCGTATTGGCCCGGCCCTGCACCTACGGGTCCGCCACGGTGCATGTCAACAGTGAGTTATGGGAGTATTAAACGAAGGGCAAACTAGTTTGTGCCTCGTTAACTTGTCAGAAGATGAAGCACGCCTAGTGGCGGCTCAGAAAGTGCAGTATTAAGAGTTTGCTAGCTTACAAAACAACCCCTACTTCCTGTTGCCGTGTTCACCGATCAAGTCACGGGCCTCAGCCTGCACCATTTTAACCATTATGTGATAAAAAGCATTTCACTTTTCACTAGAGCTTATCAACAGTCTTCAAAAGCCCAGATCCCAAACAGGTTTAGGTTGCTGACTGGGTCACAGAGACCAGCAGCTACTCTCACGCCAGGAAGACAAGATGTCTAATAACTACCAAGCTAAATAAATAACAAAATAAAAGTGATATGATGCTACAAACTAGCTTGTGTTGGATCTACTTTATAGGAGTTACTTTGATGTCTGTCATGGCAAAAGAGGCGTTCCCATGAGTAGCGTGATGTCACACCACAAGGGTTAATTAGCTTAGATGCTTGGATATTCACGTGGGGCTCAGAGTAGAGCTGCTGCTCCTCCAGCATCAACGGGGGGTGTCAATGCTAATTTCTCTGGTATGACATCACAATAAGGGTATTCTTGAAATTTTAGGCGTATATTCCAGAAACCTAACGCTGACAGGAAACAGATGGGCATTTTTTAAATTCGTATTTCTAGAGTTTATGGAGGCAGTGGAGACCCGTATGGCAACACAAAACGATCATAAAACATGTCCTCTTTAAATCACAAAGTTTGATAACTTAGTTCAGCCTTTAGATGAGGATGTTTGTGTTAGCATGGTTTTGCACATTTCATACAGCATGTGTGATAGGACTTACTTTTAGGGGTGTAAAGGTTCACGGGGGGGGGGGGGGAAGGGGGGGGGGGTTAGAATAGTTTTGGTTTGGCCTGTTCAGCTCGGTCCAGTTGCGTACTGCTTCGGTTGATTTTTTCCATTGAATAATGAATTTTTATTTACGTGATTTCAGTGCAGCAGATAAAAGTTCCCAGGCCAGTTTCTTCACGGACGCTGTTACGAGTGACGCATGATGGCTGCACGAGCCCAATCTCCATTTAAAAAATGTGATCTGCAAATTCTGAACAACGCCTTTCAGAGCGGATCAAACCAGCTAGATGTCGCTGCTACTGGAGCCCGTAGAGACGCTGAACGGAGCGTCGCCTCCCCCCTCCCCCCCTTCTCTCACGCCGTGCAGGCACGCAGCGACAGAGATAAAATCAAACATGTCTGCTGAACTTTTCCCCCGGGACAACTGATGTGAAGTTTTGATCCTACAATGAAAAATACGGCGCGGAGGAAGCTTGTTATTTAACACGAGTTTTAAAGAAGAAACTCAGGGCGGTGTGAGGGGAGTTTTTAAGGCTCGCTGCAGAAATAAAAACACGGAGCATCAACATTCAAACACGGAGCATCAACATTCAAACACAACACGTGTCTGTATGAGCGTGACACTCATAGCTGCACAAATAACCTGTGAAATAACCAGACATCATGCCAGATCAGCAGCCTCTGATGACACCTGCTTCTGCTCACTATAGAAGCCGCTTCAGATATTAAATAAAAAAATATAATCATAAAATTAATCGAACCAAGCTCTTCGGAACACTGAACCGAACAGGATTTTAGCGTACCGTTAGACCCTTAATCACTTTTACACAGAAACTCCCTTTCAAAAGAACACACTATTGTATTAAGTCAAGTTGTGACTCCGTGAATGTTCCTTACCCACCTCACCTGGAGATGCATGGTCTGGTGGTCCTTCAGACGGTTGTCTGAGAGGAGGCTGAGGGCATTTCCTCATCTCTGCTGAAGGTTTTGACTCCAGTGAAGGTTTCAGATGCTTTAAGGGTGTTTCCTAATATAACTCTGTGAGCACCTGTCTGACGGGAGTACTTGATAATTGAGTCCCAGAATCTGGCGGCTAAATGTGAATATAAACAGTGAAGTGATAATCCAGCCATGTTAAGTGCTATGGAAGTGTCTCTGTGCCAAAGGAACATGCCACAGAGTCTCCAGAGGGCCTCCATCATTTGATTATTTCAAGAATGAGGGCGCAGTATGACCTGACCCTGGAACAAACAATTAAATCCATCATCAAGAAATGGAAGGGATAGGGCTCATGTGTAAATCTGCCAGGATCAGGCTGTCGTCACAGACTGGGTGGCTGTGCACGAAGGAGCCAAGTGAGAGAGGGCCCCAGAACACCTATGACCACTCTGAATCTTCAGCAGCTGAGGTAGGAGAGACTGCCTGTAACAGTTGTTGCCTGGGTTCTTCATCGGTCAAATCTTCATGAGAGAGGGATGGAGACAGCCATCAATGAAGAAAACTCATATTAAAGACCAAGTTCACTGAGACACCATTTTTCACTCTGAGTTTAACATGCATGTGGGAATAGTCTTCTACCCCTATTTCCTGCATTCGTCAGCGATGCAAAAGCCAGCGACAATCACACGTCATCTTGTCAAATTAACATTCATGGACTCAGCCATCTTGGCTCACGACAGGGAAGGCTGTTGTTGGTTTAGCGTCCAGGAAACAGCAGAGAACATCTTGGCTAGAAGCTAACTTTAGCATTAGCAACTCCACAACACGATGGGACTCCTTCAGGCTTGTGTTATTAGTGGAAATAAAATATAAACGATGCAAAGCAAACTGAGTCAGTGGTAGAGTTGTGTTGCTGTTAGCCAATCAGAGGAGAGATGTCCAAATATCAGGAAGTAAAACTCCAAATCCTGCTGATTGGTTGCATCTCAGTGGGAAATATCGGTAGATATTGCCAAACAACCAACATTTGTAAAATTGGATTAAAATATACCTTATCAAACTGTTAGCCTGCAGCTAATGAGTAGGAAACCCTTCACAATAAAAGCCTCAGGGTTAACATGTGTTTAATAATAAAAAAATGAAAAAGTCTTTCATAACCTAAAAACTGGGACTGAGAAAATGAACTGTTTAAAGGGATACTTTGCAACCTTTTCATATTTTTAAATCATTTTCATGAGCCTGTGTGAGCTAAAATGACCCTTTGCAGGGTTAATGACATGTCACTCAGACCCCTACCGCCCCCTGTGGCCAGAATACCGCACTTGCAACTTCAGAGTGCCAGTCTGGTCTGTTGGGACTTAGAAAAAAATGGAGCTGACATGCCTGGCGCTGCAGTCTGCTTCCAGCATGTTTTAGATCATGAACTCATTGGATTTGTATAATTTAGTGATGAATCACTCCTGTAGACAGTAATGAAGACTGGGGGGGGGGGGGGGGGGGGGGGGGCATTTCAGCTGTTAGATTAAGGTGTTAAAAAGAGAAACGCACAGCGAAGGGATAGATTTTTCTTTTGGTTCTTCTAAATGGACACTAGGGGGTGCTACAAGCAAGTCAAAACTGGCTTCATTCTGGGGCCATCATGTTTTCATCCGCAGAATATAATAAGCCTTTTTCTGACAACGGATTACACATGCGACATATTATTACAACTAATGCAAATCAAATACATGCAACAGAATAATGTGAGTAAAGCTGTTTTTCAGGGTACCTTTGAAATGATTCAGACATGTTTATCATAGGAAGTTTTACATCATTTCACCCCTACGTGTTCATCTCTATACAGTATACAGATGTGCAAACAGCTGCCATGATGCTGCAGTTTCCCACCATCTGCTGACACTAACACCTGGGAGAGAAGTGTCCATCAGCGCAGCACAAACCGCCTTGTTTACACGTGCTCACGTGACCAGGAGGCGTCTTTGTGACACAAATCTAGAAAAGCAAAAGCCACCATCTACTAGTGAAGGCTTCTGCAGATAAAGGAGGGAGGGGGTTGCCTAGCAACCTGCTGTAACATTAACGAGGAGCGAAAACCTAAACCTGGTGCTTGGCTGCAACATCCGGTCTGATCCATAGCGCTCCGTAACGTGAAGACAAGACTCCTTTCTGCTAATTCTGTCACACTCTGGGATTTCTGTTTGTAGAAATGTCGACTTTCACTAACGACGTGGGGAGAATTAAGTCTGATTAAGCAGCAAGAAGTGATATCGTTTGTGTATCTGGCTCCCAGCTGATCAAATATACTATTTATTATGATGGATGATGAGAATATAGCGTGCATAGAAGCAATTAAAATCACCCATTTTTGGTAACGTGACTCATTTGTCTTTTTGGTTTAGTAACTTTCATTTTAAAACAAGAGACATTTTTAAAAATTGTCTTTTTATCTTAACAATGCATGGAAATCTGGCTTTTCGAGTCTCTGTTGAATTTAACAGTCGCTCCATTTAAATCCAGGAGAAACTCTGAAACGTGAGTCCGAACTAGCTTTATAAAATATTAACCAGTGCAGGTTCCACTGCTGCTCCACGCGTTCCTTCTCAATCCTGCAGATCCGACTGCAACACGCCGACTTAGACGCAGCAAATAAAAGAGGACGAGCAGAATAATTAAAGAAGCAACTGCGCATTATTTTGAACACAATACTTTGTACTTTAAAATCCAGCGGAAACTTATACAGAAATACTTTCGTTCAGGGAGAAAATATTTGATTGCATACTTTCGACTGAGGCCAGATCATGGGATGTAGCACGGATCTTTGAAAGGACGAGCTGCTGCACGTACGGAGCAATCCCATAGGGATGGGACTATCACTCCCTTCAAATCTGGAATTGTGGTTAAAAGAAAACGTTTTTTAAAAAGCAAGAAATAAACATTTAAACACAAAAGTTTAAAAATTGGTGTTTTTCAGGACTGATTGATGGGCTAACAGCTAGTTGGGGTGCCATCAAAAAACTAGAATTTAAATCTGGTTCAAGCGAATTTTTTTCATTTATTTTCAAGATAAAACTTTAATTTGATGTCATCCAAACTTTTAAAACATTGCTACAGGATCTGACCCCTAAAAGCACCAGAAATCCAACACTTTGCTGCTCATACTTAAACCCAACAAACCTGTGCATTTTTCAGAAGGCAAACGTAGCTTTCATTTTGTTTAAATGTATTTTCTATTATGACTCGTTTAGATTTGACCTAGGTGTGGTATCTTTTTTATTTTAATTTTAATCCTAATTTTAAAAAAATCTGTTTCAATTCTACTATTTTTTCTTTTTGTTCCGTTAATCCTTCACTTAAAGGAACGGTAGAATGTTAGTTAAAAGGTGTGATTGAAAAAAAAACTTTTTAAATGAATATTTCTGATTATGTTTGATAATTCTGAGTTTTCCATGAAAATAGTCTCCTACGCCTATCTCCTGCATCAGCTTCTGATAGAAAATAGATGGTGAAACTCTAGAAGAAGAAGAAGAAGAAAATATCATTTCTATAGCGCCTCTCAAGATAAAAATCACGAGGCTCTTCACAAAAACAAAAACTGTAAAAATATAAAAAGCATTTAGAAAATGTTAAAAAAATATATTTACAATGAGCAAAAATAGACGATTGGGATTTAAAAGAAAAAATGTTAAGAAAGAGAGAGAGTGAACAGGAAAGAGGGAAATCAGTGGATCCTGAGGAAGGTGGAATAGGTGGGGAGAGCAGAATAAAGAGAGAGTGGTGAAGAAGGTCATACAAAAGCCTGCTTGAACAAGTGAGTCTTCAGCTGCTTTTTAAAGGAGACCACTGAGTCCACTGATCTCAGGCTCAGGGGGAGAGAGTTCCAGAGTCTGGGGGCCACAGCAGCAGATGATCTGTCACCTTTGACCTTTAGCCTGGTGCTGCATAACCAGTAGGCTTTGATCACTGGACCTCAGGGACCTGCTGGGGGTGTAGGGACTAAGAAGATCACCAATGTAAGATGGTGCTTGTCCATGTAAGGCCCTATAGACCAGAACCAGGATCTTGAAATGAACCCTGAAGTTGACTGGCAGCCAGTGAAGCTGGAGGAGAAGCGGGGTGATGTGGGTGTGTTTGGAGGACTTGGTCAGAAGCCGAGCACAGGCGTTCTGAACCACCTGTAGACGGTTCAGGGAGGTTCTGCTCAGACACGTGAAAAGAGAGTTACAGTAGTCTAAGCATGAGGAGATGAAGGTGTGGAGAACTGTCTCAAGTTCAGAGCGGGACAGAATGGGACTCAGCTTAGCAATGTTCCTGAGATGGAAGAAGGAAGAGCCAACAAGAGAACTGACATGAGAATCCAGGGTGAGAGCTGGGTCAAAGGTCACGCCAAGATTCCTGACAGAAGGTTTAGTGTGGGAAGCAAGCAGACCAAGAGAGTCTCTGACTTTGGGAACCAGCTTGTCTGGGGCACAGATGAGGATCTCAGTCTTATCTTTATTCAGCTGAAGAAAGCTCCCAGCCATCCAGGTTTTGATAGAGTCTAAGCAGGTGTGTAACAGCTGCAGCTTAGACATCTCATGGGGCTTAAAGGAGATGTACAGTTGGATGTCATCTGCATAAAGATGGTAGGAGATTCCTTTGAAGGAGCTCAGGATGTGCTGAAGAGGAAGCAGATAGAGGAGGAAGAGCAGAGGCCCCAGCACAGAACCTTGTGGGACACCATGGGTAAGAGAGGTGGTGGAGGACCTAAACTTGGAGACGGCCACAGAAAAGGAGCGCTCAGAAAGATAAGAGGAGAACCACTCCAGAGCAGATCCCGATAGGCCTACCCAGTCTCTCAGCCTCTCCAGTAGCAGGTGATGGTCAACAGTGTCAAAGGCTGCAGTCAGGTCCAGCAGGACCAGGAAAGAACAGTCCCCTGCATCACTGTGAGTCAGAAGGTCATTAGAGACCCTAAGAAGAGCTGTTTCAGTAGAATGAGCTCTACGAAAACCTGACTGGAAGCTATCATAGATGTTATGTTCATCAAGAGCAGCTGTGAGTTGTTTAGCCACAACCTTTTTGAAGATCTTGGAGATGAGCGGAAGTTTAGAGATGGGTCTGAAGCTGCTATGGAGAGAGGGGTCGAGACTCAGTTTTTTTAAGAAGCGGGTGGATTACAGTGTTCTTAAAGTAATCAGGGACCTGACCAGAAACCAGAGAAGCATTAATTATAGAGAGCACGCTGGGACCGATGGACTGAAAAGCACTTTTAAACAAAGATGAGGGTAAGATGTGGAGGGGGCATGCAGAGGTCTTCATAGAGTTAACTAGTTTGGTTAACTCAGGCAAAGAAACTGGAGCAAAGCTATCTAGGATGATGGGCCTGGTTGGAGTCGGGAGAGGCGGCGATAAGGCTGGAGGAGAGATGCTAGATCTAACCTTATTGACTTTGTCCACAAAGAAAGACAGAAAGTTCTCACAGTCTGCAACAGAGTGGATGGAGGCTGTAGGATTGGCAGGAGAGACGATGCTGCTGATGGTGTTAAACAGCACCTTGGGGTTCCCTTTGCTCTGGGACACCAGGTTGGAGAAATAGGAAACCCTCACGTCTCTGACTGCAGAGTTAAAGGATGTCAGAAGATCCTTTAGGTGCAGCAGATGGATGTTTAGATGGGTTTTCTTCCACAAGCGCTCAATTTTTCCGCATTGGCGCTTCAAGCTGTGAAGGCTGTCATTAAACCAGGGAGTAGGGTTCACTGCAGGAACTGATCTGGTTCTGACAGGACAGATGTTGTCCAGAATGGAGAGGCAGTGCTCGTTAAACTGAGAAGTTAAGGAATCTGGGTCGTTATGAGAAGAACAGGGTGGATCAAAAGCAGCAGAAAAATTTCTAGCTGTGCTCTCATTAAGAAAACGAGAACTAACCATACGGCGAGCAGGAGGTGGGGACGCAGAAACTGACAAGTTAAAGTAAATGCAATGGTGATCTGAAATATAAACGTCCTCAGGACCAACACTGTCAGCATTTAGACTCAGGGTAAAAACAAGGTCTAGAGTGTGCCCCCTGGTGTGTGTGGGGCCAGAAACATGCTGGGTAAAGCCGAAGGAGTCCATAAGGCTGGAGAAATTCATGGCAAAGAGATCGGAGGGATCATCAACGTGGATGTTAAAGTCACCAACAATCACCAGTCTGGACAGCTTCACAGTGGAGGATCGAAAGTCACTAAACTCCTGAAAGAAAGAACTGTTTGAACCAGGTGGAGGATAGACCACAGCATAGTAGAACGGGTCCTTACGCCCGACTTTAATCAGCTGCAGTTCAAAGGAAGCAAAGTGACCAGAGGTTGTAGAGCTACATGGAAGATGGTCTCTGAAAACAACAGCTAGGCCTCCACCACGACCAGAACCCCGGGGCTGGCTAAGAAAAGAATAACCACTCGGGCAGAGTTCAATCAGACCAGAATAATCAGATGTTTGTTGCCAAACTTCAGTCATAAACAGAAAATCCAGGTTTTTAGAGAGAATTAAATCATTGAGCAGGAATGACTTATTGTTAACAGAGCGGGTATTTAATAGAGCAATGCTGATTGAGGTGGAGGAATCAGAAACTACAGAAACAGCTGGAGTTAGTGGATGTAAATTAGCGAGGTTAGATCCACGGTGTTTATAAAAACCACTTATGGAGGGAACAGGAGTAGAAACCACTGAGGAATGAGGATAAACCGACCTTAAAAAACTTGGACGGATGAACCGCGCTGCAATGCAGCCTGGCGGGAATGCGGAAGTGGCGCTCAGGTCACCAAACAAAGGACAAGTAGCTAGAAGATCACGCCGATGTTTACTAGATAAACCACGCTTTAAGATAAGTCTTATTCTCACCTGGATTCCTGCTCGTTTACCTCTTTTCCTCCGACGTTTTCCCGGGACCGGACAAACATAGCTGGAGGTGCGCAGCTCGGGACCGTAGTTTGGCTCCGGGCCAGTGCGCCGCTCAGGTAAACAAAGAGGGAGGTACGTCCTCGGTGCGTCTTGGGCGATCGTGAACGAACGGAAGGACAAAAGAGTCTGGCGATCATAGGAGATGGTAGCAGGGACACTACTGAAGAGGACCGCAGACAGGAGCAAGGTGGAAAAGAGGAGGTTAGTGGAGAAAAGTTTGAAAAAGTGGCCGGTGAATGCGGCTAAGCCAAGCACAGGCGCCATCTTTTTGCCGATCTAGGATTAGAAAATCTTGACAGAAGAAGACAAAAGTCACCTGCATCACAGCTGAGCTTCAAACGACAGGATTTGGAATCTTATTTCCTGATATTTAGACTTCTCTCCTCTGATTGGCTAACAGACTCTGTTTGCTCTGCAACGTTGAGGTTTTATCTCCACAAATAACACAAGCATGGAGGAGTTCTACTGTGTGGTGGAGTTGCTAATGCTAACAGTTAGCTTCTACTAGCTGAGACGTTCTCTGCTGTTTCCTGGTTGCTAAACCAACAACAGCCTTCCCTGTCGTGAGTCAGGATGGGTGAGTCCATGAATGTTAGTGACAGTGTGACGTAGATCTTCAGGTTTTTCTAATCCTAGAGTTTCACCGTCTGTTTTCTATCAGAAGCTAATGCAGGAGATAGGTGTAGGAGACTATTTTCATGTTCAGCCTGCATGAGAAACTCAGAGTGACCCGTTATAATCAGAAATAATCGTTAAACATGTTTTTTTCAGTGAACCACACCTTTAACAAGCAGCTTGTGAAATCAAGGTTACATTCGGGTCAGTTTTTGAGAGATTCTGAAGATTAAATCTAACCATTTATGCCCATTAATCTCTTCTTTAGGAAGCCTGGACAGGAATCCTGTTCCTCTTGCTGACAAAAAAGCATTTTCACATTTTAGGCATTATCAAAAGAGCAGACCAGATGTAGAAATCAGTTCTTCACAAATGTGGAGATCAAATCACCTGCTATCTCTCACTAGCCATTAGCATATCAATCCTGGCGGACTAAACTCTATTTTTCTCAACTCAGTCTATTCAGGAAGCGATCTACAGCAGGTAAGACAGTAATTATTTATAACTTGAACACATGAACATATAAAATAATTTGCTGATGTGTTAGTCACTAGGAACCGACTTTGTTTACTACTAACCTGCTACTGAGTCCAATGTTTAAGATCCTGAAAAACACGCAGGCACATTTCTCTACATTTCTGTGCCCACTTCAAACAGACAAGAAGATCAAACACACATCGGTCCGATGGGTTGGTCTGCGTGCCTGAAGAATGATTAAATATTTGTGCTCAGGTTAATATTTTATCACGTTTGTTTCGTGTCACGTTACGTAACACTGAGGAGTAAAATCCTGAATGAAAACAGTGGAAGACGCCGAATTTCACAGAACTCTTTAAGTTCCACTAATGCTGGAAACAAAAATCTAATAAACATATTTCTGTTTCACTAATATCCTCGATGCATAAACTAGCATTTTTTTACACCAGTGGGGAGTCCAAACTTGTGAAACAGTTGTTTGTGTCACACGTTAATTATGTGCCTCCAGGTGGACCTGTTTGTCACAAGTGAGTGTAAACATTCATGTCCTTGAGTAAATAGTTGAGATGCCTGAGCAGCAGCAGCCCTATGGGGCGCCAGCTGTTCAGTACTATATTAAGAATACAACTTCCCCCAATTAGTTTTTAAGTACTGAATATAAGCATATTGTTGTATAAAAACTGATGTGAAATTTTAGAATAAATTCATTATACAGATAGGAAGAAAATGTTGAAAATTAATTTTAGAAAAAGATCAAAATATATTTGAAATGGATATAAATATTTAGAATTAAATCTAAATAAAAAAACTCATTTGAAACTAAGTTTTAGAATTAAACCTAAAATAAGTATTTAGAATCAAAAGAAACAATATAAAGTTTAAAATTTTATTATATGAATACAAGTTTTAAAATGTAAAATAACATGCTAATTCAGACTTAATAGAAATGAAAGTAGCCTATAGCAAAATGAAAACAAACCCCTTTCTCACATCATTCGAGCCCTTATAGAGGTTCGGACAGGAACATTGAAGTATAATTGAAAATACTTTAGGTATTTGATTTAGGCTACCACAAAAAGGGTCTTGTCAGATTTTGCGGATAAGCCGATGAAAACGGACTTTCAGATTTTAGGTATAGGGGATCTCTTTACCCTGCTTTTATTTAGGTAATCTACTTCAGTTTTCCAGCAGTCTGAATTTGTCTAATAAACATTATCAAACAACAACAAATACATTTTGGAATTTAATATAAAGATTACATTTAATTTTTTTAAATGATAGATTCCAAATTTTTTGTTGTTATGGCGAATCTGCAGAACAAGCTAGGTTTTGAACGCAAATACGGTCACAGAACACCCACCCCTCCCCTCGGGTATCTACCCCGAGACGCTTCTGCCGGAACCAGAAACCCATGATGCCAGATAAAACGAGGTAGTGCTAAACACCAGTCGCAATTTTCCAAACGTCTTTTGTTGGCCGTGACTTGAAATGGTGTTTTTTCTTTTTGGGACTCTGGCACTTTGCCCTAAAGTTGAAGTGGTAGCAGCTGGCTGTTTCTCCTTCTCTGACGTTATTGAGCAGAGAACCTCTCACACCACTGGTGTTCTGCTGCTAAATACGTGAGTGTGTGATGAGTGGAGGACCCAGGGAAGTGCGGTGGTTTGGCGGGACTGACAATTGGATGGTACAGTGGTTGAATTCGGTCCAAAATGGGTTATGGGCGGAGGGTTTTAGACAAATGCGAGAGAACCACTTTAGTTATTTATTTATTTGTTTGTTTGTTAGTTAGTTAGTTTATTTTTCATCTTTTTAAAATCTCCACAATATATTTGTGGCTATACTGTGTTAGACAGTTAAGAGGCATGAAAATTTTAAGCAAATTTTTTTCTTCCAAATTTGCCATTTCAGCTTTAACCTCCCGAGATCTGAACCTGTATTTGATGTGATTTAAAAGAAAAAATACATCTAACTATTACAGAGTAGTCTACTCTCACTAATGGAAACAAAATTACAAATATTCAAATGAAATAAAAATTCAATTCAATAAAAAAATTGGTCAAATTTCCTATAAAAAATAAAGAAAACCAACAAATTACAAATTTAAGGCAATATCATGTGTCTATAAGTAATAACAAAAAGGTCTAAGGTGAAGATAATAAAATTTTATAGTGCAAGGAGCCAATGGTAACTAAAATATTTTGAGTTGATTGGATGAGCAATTTATAAACTTCAAATGTATGAGTAACATTTATTAAGAAACTTTATTTATGAAAACTTAAAATTTTCAGTATCAAAACTCAAAAAAATTGAGAAAATTTTGAGTTCTGGGAACTTATTCGGGTTTACAGTGACAGGGCCTGGAGGTTAGCATTATATATGCATATTATTCTGGGTTTTTTTAGGTGTAAAATTTTTGAACTAATACTGTAACTTCTAGACTGTGACATGTGGTGGAAAGAGTGCTAAAAAAATTCGTAGCCCGTATTTTTTATCTGTGAGGAGATAAATGTAACAAAACTGTCTTACTTGAAAAATCAGCACCCCATACATCGCAGGTGTTCACGTTTTCTTGGCCTCAAAAGTATCTCAGAATGTCCGAAGTTTCTCAGTTTTATTTCTCTCAGCCCAACGTGACCAAAGCTGGATCTGGCAGCAGAGCTTGTTTGTGCTGTAAGCTGCTGCGTGTCCGTGCCGCATAGCGTGCATGCCATCAGGAGCATGCTGTCATCCTCTATAGATGCTGGGTAGCCTGAGTCACAACAACAACAGAAGGTCTACTTCTACCCTATTTACTCAGGAAAGAAACATAAAGGGAACCATGGAGAAAAGCAGGGTTGTCTGGGAAACTTTAGGAATTTTTATTCCCCTTTTCTGCATTCAGCATCAGTGCGACACTCGCGATGGATGGTCTCTGCTGCAGTTTGTCCCAAAGCCAGAGAGCACCGGTCCGGTCCGCTGAGGTGCAAAATGTAAATGCACTCTATCACCTAGAAGCTTTTGCCATTCTGAAATCAGCTGACATTGAAAAACGAGTATTAAATTACTGAGAATTAAATTACGAGACGAGTGGGGTAACGGGTATGGCCCAAATCAGCTGTTAGGAAAGTGAACACAAGACAGAGATGCGGGAATAAATTAAAAAACACGCATAAGACTCGTCAGCATCCAGACATCCGCAGGAAGACTAACCTGTGAGTGTTGGCAATCCAGCTTTGGGCTCACAGAGGCGGACACGCTTCACCGAGCTCCGTGTCACCATGCGAGAACTACTGCGGCTCCCCAGCAGCGTCCGCTCACTGCGGTCGAGCCTCGATAAAAGCGAGGAAACGCGTTTTGTGGTGCGCGAGTGCACAATGTATTACGGTAACCTCGGTCACTTTCAAAATAAAGCCAGAAAAAGATAAATCGAGCGTTTCCTCTGCGTTGTGTTTCAAAATAAAAGCACTTAAAATCATATCTCTACTTTGTCTTTCTATTTGGCTCATAACGTTAGCATAGACGTTCTGTTATTGCTGGAGTTCGTTGAAATCTGATTTTTCAGTTTCAGATCAGATGATCAGAAATATAATTGTGAATTTTGGTCAGTTTCAATCGCCACTGGATTTTTTGGGAGGGAACTTTATCTCTTAACTTTGCACAAAATTTATTGTTTTTGTATTTCAACATAAACAAAACTTTATAAACTAAAATGGAAGTAAACACCCGCCGCAGATATAAATATTAAAATTGTTTTGTTCTGTGTTACAATCAATTGTTTCTTAACAGAGAGGCTGCATCCAACCACTAGGGGGTGTATAGTTTCTCAACTTCCACAAATTGTTGCTTTATCTATGTGGATTGGAAGGTTACACACAGGAGGCCCTGACCAATGTTCGGTGTGCAATGTGGTAACAAGAAAGGACAGTCTACGCTACGGCAAGCCAAAAGCTCCATTATATGAAACACTCTGCCTTCTGCTTGATGCATGCACACGTCATACATGAAAATCCAATAGATCAACGCAGATACAGCATTGCATCTGATTAAAGGTCTGTCCCATAATCACAGGGTTGCAGGATCAATCCCATGCCTCCAGGGAATTCTGCCAATGCGTCCTTGGGCAAGACACTTCCCCCTCCTAACCTGCTGGTGGCGGTTGGCAGCCTCGTCTCTGTCAGTGTGCCCCAGGGCGGCTGTGGCTTCGATGTAGCTCATCATTACAATCGGTGTGTGAAAGGATGAATGACTCACTGGTGTAAAGCACTCTGGAGTCCTCTGACTCAGAAACCCTTTATGGCAATAGAACTGTGCAAAAGTTTTGGGCCCCACGTACTGTCAGACAAAGTCAAGAGAAGCTTAAAGTGGCTCAAGACCACTTTAAATGACTCCTTGGAAACATAATATAAAAAAAATAGGACATCACCCCCCTCACACTTGCTGATGTAACCAAGGTAACAACGAGGAAGGTCAGGAGACTGGGGAACAGTGCTCTGAATGCTAATCAGCTTGTTTTCGTTTCAGTGGGTCCAAACGAAAGATTTTATCCAAATAAATAAAATTTTGTACAATTTGAAGTTGTGGTTTTGTTGTTTTTTATTGTGTCGGCGCAACTACCCACCAGACAGCATTTTAACTTGACTTGAAATATTTAGGACTTTCCTTTTCTTTGTCAAATGCATTAAAAAGGTGTTCATCATAAACATTTGATAGCAAAACTTTTCAGAGCACGCTCCTCTGACATATCACAGCAGGCCTTTATAATAAGCTGATAGATTTAGGTCTGAATGTTCTGACCAATCAATAGCTGAGATGAGGTCTGGGCCAAAGGGGATATGTAAACAAGTGCTCTGCTGCCACCTACAGGCAGGTTTTAGTAACAGCAGACATGGTGGAAGGCTCTGCATGAACATCAGAAGCCTGTGGAACATGTCTGCACAATAGAGATGTTTCTGTTAGACATCTCTAAGTAGTCTGGTCTTTATATTCTCAGATCAGTTTACAAACTGATGCAATTTCCTCTTTTGCTTCCTTTGGCTTTAAGATCAGAGACAATGAGACCAAGTTAAATTCTTAAATTAATCACATTTAAAGATGAAACATGACTTACAACTTTGCCATAGGATTCCTGCACATTTACATGGGCGGGCTCAATTAACAGTAATAATAATTATAATAATAAACATTACGTTTTGTGAAATATTAAACAGTTTTAGGGTTTTTGCTTTTGCTGCAGCTTCTCAGTGCTGGAGCGTATTAAACAACTGAATCAAACAACAAGACTTGATTCTTGAGCTCATACTGTGTGCAATAAAACAAAAGGTAATATTTACAGTTTCTTAAAGTTTTAAAAGTCAGTTAAGAGGTTAGTTGTAGATTCTGTATATAATATATAACACCTCCCACCCCGGTCCAAACTGAGGTGACGAGCGCTGCTTATCGAGGCTGCATGCACTGATGTGAGAGCCCCAAACCCTACCACCCCACCTAGTGGACACTTATGTTGTGTGATGTCTGAAGTCTGTTGCATTTCTGTCTGAGGTGTTTTTTTGCAGAGCAAAGCTGCCCTCCCTGTGGAGGGTAACTCTGAAGTGCCTTTTTTTCCTCCACCTGACCCAATCCTCATTTATAAGCCCTCTGATCTCTTGTTACGTCCCCGACAGGTGTTGTTAAAATGTGAAGGATGGGGATAACATAAGAACTGGACAGCGGATATTAAAATGGTTTTATTTGTAACAAAAGGTTCTAAAAACGAGCAAACAGATGCCACATTATAAAGATAATGCCAAAAACAAACAGAACTCTCTGAAAGGTTAACACCACAAATTATAAAACACCTGGTAAAAACTTATATTAAAAGTCTTACCGAACTGAAGGTGTTCTTAAAAACCCGAAGTTGATAAAAGTCTAAAACATTATACTGACTAAAACTTATTTTAAAAAGCTTTACCCCAACGAAGGTGTTTAAAACTGAAGTCAGTAAAATTGCCACAAACAAAGTTAACCTTTAAAACCAAACTGCAAAAAGATCCCACTGGATCATCCAAAAAACTTATCACTGAGAGTTAAAAACTACCAAAGTTTAAAACTCATCATCATCCAAACACGAAACAACTAATCATTCATAATTAATTACACCCCCCCCCCCCCACACACACACACACACACACACACACACACTTGAAGGACTATGTTGTTAATGCCACAGGGGGCAGCACTAAGACGTTTTTAGATCGAGATCCTATATTTAATCTAGTTTACACAAACATGTCAACAAATGCACAGAAACAGAAAGACTGCATTTGTAAAGACCCGAGTTTACAGTTTATAAGCAAGTAAAGTACTTTGGGGTTTAGTTACTCTTGATATTAACATTAATAATTAATATTAACATTACCAAGAGGACAAACAGAAACATTAAGATTTTTAAAGCTTGTGCAAAAGCATTAGGTCCTATAAAAACCATATTTGAAGGTATTTTCATGTATCTACGTTGTGTTGGGCAGATTTCAACAGCAGCCATGAAAGATGTGAATCAGCCTAATTTCCAATGTCAATTTGATGTTTTTGGAGCATTTTATTTATTTTTAGTTGTTTTGTTAGAGAACCATGAGTCATAAAATAATTAGTCACACTGACTGAAAGAGGACAAGAGTCTCTGAGTTTTCATACGTATTATGTGTGTTTATTGTAGGAACACTTTGTTGTTTAGAACAGAGCGCCGCAGAAAATCACCAAAGTCTTCCCACTGCCTCTTCTTTTGGAACACACGCATGAATTAAACAACAAACTGTGGGGAATTTAGTCTCATTAGTGTAACTTTTCATCTTTGCAGCATTTATTTTACTTTTGTGCTCATTATTATAATTATTATTGTGCTCATTTCATTTTATCTCATCTTATCTGTACTATGTTCTTCTGTACTTGCGAATTGGACTCTGGAATAAAGACTTATGGTTAGCTCAAAAATTGGCTGAAAAAGCGTTGAATACCCACAGAACCTCTCGTGTTTGTGTGCTACTTTTAGCAGAAAACCTGAAGTTTTCAACAAACTGTGTCCCCGATTTGACCAAATCTGATATCAGGGTATCTGCAGGTTTAAGGGAGCCAAATTTAAGACTTTTTAAGACCTTTTTAAGGCCACTTTGACCAAATTTAAGCTATTTTTAAAATTAAATTTAAGCTATAATTCCCAGCTATTGCCTGGAGCCGGTGCTAACCATGTCGTGAACGTGGGATTAGCCATCCAGTTACCATTCAACTTGCACTTCCTCATGGCGCACGCTCCCACTAGCTTAACCAGCTAATGTGCTCATCTAAAAATAGCCCCCTTTCACAACCAACTGAATGTGTATGGTTCCGCTTACGCCAACATCGTACACAAAAAATGCTGAACACTAACTAGAAATTCACGAAAATTTTTATAGAAATAAAATAATCTTGTTTTTTGGGTCTTTGGTAATTTAAGACCTTTGGAAACTGGATTTAAGCATTATTTGTCATTTTTAAGGATTTTTAAGGCCTTAAATTTGGAAAAGCAAATTTAAGACTTTTTAAGACTTTTTAAGGACCCGCGGATACCCTGTGATATGAAAAAGCTGCTTCAGCACAGCAAACTTGAATGTGTTCAAATGAAGCGTCTCGGTGGAATTAGTCCATAAACGTGTAGCTTTGGCAGGCCCGAGTCAAAATGAATGAATGGTGCACATTTATTATGAGTTTTTACAACATATATGTATTAGCACATGCTACTTAGGCCTGACATAAAGATGTTTTAAACACATACAGCAAAACATACAATAATTGATCTAATGTGTTAATAAGGCTGAGACTAGCGAAACAAGGCGTTGCTACGGAGCTTCCTTCTACGTGAGTTTAGTCAGACTTTAGCTCATTTATGTCCATCTTACATTAAAAACACTAGTAACTAGACATTAAACCCCATTAAAGCAGAAGCATGTGTTCGTCACCGTAGGCGGCGGGGTATGGGAGGTGCTGAGCAGGTTTGTCTGTTAGGAGGTTTTTGAGGAAGTGGTCGTGTTGGGCAGGAAATGTAGCGCTCGTGCATCTTCTCAGGCACCCTGCAGAACAAAACAGCGTTACTCATCAGAGCAGAGAAAAATAGAGACACGAACGCTCGCTTGTTATTACCAGCAGTTAAAGAAAAATGTGGTCTGCAAAGGAACGCTGGAGTTTTCACACAGTAACGTTTAACAAGTGAAGCAGAATCCTAAAGGAGCACGCTCTGAGACGCCCCCGTGGTCGATAGAAGGTTGCTGGTTTTTATTAACCCCAAAACCAGCTGAGCAGAAACTCACGATGGCGTAAAGGTGTTTGATTATTATTCTCTATCTAAAAAAAGCTATTTCCCACTATTAAGGCTTAATTTGTATATAATTATAACATCTCATTGTGTTTCTGTGTCAAAGTTAAATTTACCTGATAAAGATCACACACACACACACACACACACACACACACACACACACACACACACACACACACACACACACACACACACACACACACACACACACACATACACACACACACACACACACACACACACACACACACACACACACACACACACACACACACACACACACATTGTATGTTTGTTTTTGCATCTAAAACAAAAATTCAAACACCAAAAAGTAGACTGACAGTCATAGAACTAATTTCTGCGTAATTCTTGGTTTTTGTTTTTTTCTTGTGTCTTAATAAAGTTTTGAGTTTCTTCATCTAATCGTTGTTGCCGTGCTGCATTTCTGTATAATAAAATCCAATCATTTTCCCTGTAGTTAAACATTACATTAATACTTCTGCCATGTGTGGCCTTCCATCGGCTGTATTTCACCACGTCTGTATTTCCTCCTATGTGGCAAAAACACTCTAAAAAGACGCCGTTCTCAAAGATTGTTTAAAAAAAACTTGATAAGATCTCAGTTCCAAGAAGTCGCCCACGCACCACAGCCATGGAAAACACGTCATCAACACGCACTAACACTCAGGGCCAGATTAAGACTTTGTTGTACCCTGGGCAACAATATTCAAGGGCCCCATCATCACGACCCCAGGATCACCATAATATGGTCACATACAGAATATTTTACTGTAATATGCAGTAAATATACTCAATACTTGAATGCCTGACATCACGTAACCCGCTCAGGGTAACCTTTGACCCACCTTGTGTGGACTGACCAATGAGGAGAGGTTCTTAACTTGAAGCCCTCTCTTCATTGGTCAGTCTGCAAGAGACTGACTCTCAACTGACGTTCAGTCGTAGGCAGCGAAGCGTCTCAGCGCAAAAGGCCGGGTGGACAGTTTGTTTAATATAGGGTGACCATATTTCCATTTCTAAACAAGAGGACAGGGGATCTGTGCCTATGATGTCACACTATGGCAACGCCACACAAACCACGTTGGGACCCATTATTTGTAAGAACTAAATTAATATCAGATTCTGCCAATAAAAGGGCTCTAAAACAATTCATATGTAAATATTTAGCATATTTATTGCAAAATCTCATTTTTCTGCTTTAGTGCTGCAATAAGATTGCATTAATAATAAATTATTATACCTTTTGTTTTACTACAGCATCGGTAAGCTTCCTGTGCACAGATTATTAAGGATGCTTGTTTCAGCTGTGAGATTAGACGATAGGGTCAATGAAAAAATAAGTTGTCACACACTCCATGGAAACTTTCAGAGAATCCACAAATAGCGGCTTTCACATGGTTTTGTTACTTTTTGCAAGTTTAGAAAAGAAGCAGATGAGACAGCATGTCTGATAATTTAGTTTTTCATCTGATAATATTAGAACATGTCAGTAATGTCTGAGGGGCTTTTATAAACACTGTATAACTAATACTCCTGGAGAGGGTATGAATTACACAGAGGCTTGGGGAGCCCAGTTATGGGGGTGGGTGGGGTCATTTTGCCTTGGCCCCCAAAATGCCTTGAAACGGCCCTGGGTGTGTGACTGAGTGTTGAAGGTGATCTGAATTGTATCAGATGTATAAATATGACATGTGTATAACTTATTGTTTTATACAGGTAAAAACGTGTAGTGGAGCTAAATCTACCTACATTTTACTTTTCAACACTTAGTTTTGTTTTTATTGAACTATTTTCCTGTCCTGTCTGTCTCTCATCTTCCTGCATCTCCTCTAAACTCTCCAGAAAAACTGCTTGCAGGATTCTTACTTTTTCACCTCATCAGTTACTTTTGAGCAGATCAAAGGGATCTCCTGACCGCAAAGCGGAGTGCCCGATTCGATGCTGCGTCAGTGAGGTGAAATCACCGCAGCACAGGTGATGAGCTCCGCAGTAGCAGAGCGCTTCAGGCACAAATAAGACAGAAAGTAGAGAACATTTGCGGACATGAACGATCGTGTGTTAATTATAGTTTTTTGGTTGCGCCACTTTGAGAATGGACTGTGCGCTGGAAGCAGCTGCCTGGAGCGCTGCGCAATAACACAGCGCTGTGCCGCTCTCTGTGCTCTCTGCTCGGAAGAGTCCATAAATGATGCAATATAGGTAGAAAACTTTTTTCCAGCTCCCATGGATGTGTAGGATATCCAAGTCCCCCATAATTCGATCCCTGCTCCTGGATGAAAAGCCGGACATTTTCATCAATACAAGACCCCCCCAAGAGAGTGAAAAGTGGACATGTCCGGGGAAAACCGGACGTACGTTCACCCTAGTTTAATATAAAGCGGGAGATTACAGATTCAGTATTTTGCTCGTGCCCTTGCTGCCCTAGGCCCTCTAGAGTTCGTGGGCCCTGGGCAATTGCCCAGTTGCCCATATGGTTAATCCGGCCTTGCTAACACTGTATTGGAGCAGGCGGAGGGAGACTAGGGGTCTTAGCACACCTCTGTTGTTGCTTGGCTTCCCGAGGCTGGAGGCTAAGGGGGGAGCTGGCCATCTGGTTGGGGTCTGGGTTGGTGGGTTGCTGTGCTCGGCGTTGGGCGGGGGAGCCTGCTCATCAGCATCCCAGCAGAAAGGGTTGAACTCTTGGACCGGTAATGGTTGTACCCCATGTGCAGCAGTACCGGGACCAGAGTGAACAGGGTGTGTATGGGGAGCATGAGTGGATGTCCGGCGTGCATTTTTGTAAGTACCCCCCCTTCCCGCTCCTCTCGAGAGGGGGCTGGGGCGTTTTTGGCTACAGTCTCCCTGGAATCCCTGCGCTCTGGGACAACTCCTGGATCTCTGGGACTTGGAGCTCCCTCCATCTCCTGCACATCTTTGGGGGACAGATCTGTGGCCCCTCACACTCTCTACTGGATGCTCCTATAGATAAACCTTACATAAACAAGCACATGTTCACACACAGGTGCTCACATGGTGCTCTCATAAGTATGGACTTGGGCATGTTCAACACACGTCTTAAGGCTGTGGTTGGCACTAAATGCACTGTGATTTATTATCGTGTGATTGTTCAGTTAAACAATTTTGATTTTATATTTCCTCATCAGGTTGATGCAATGATAGCTTGCTCCTGATGTATTGTTGTGTGTCCCTTTTCTTTTTTTGGTTTGTTTTTTCTCTTTCTGCAGGTCTAGAAGCAGATTCTTGTTCATCATTGATTGTTTATTTTTGTGGATTTTCTCTTTATCGCGCTCTGTCAGTCTCGCTAAGGCCAATCACTGCTGAGACACACCCACCTGTCAGGGATCCGTGGAGGAATTCTGGGAGGCGGAATGAGAGGAGCCGGGTCGGATGGCCGGGGAGGTCGAGGTGGTGGTGGGAGCATTTCTACCGCATCCTGAAAGAAATAAATAAAGAAAGAAAGAAAGAAAGAAAGAAAGAAAGAAGAAAACAAACACAAACAAGCACACAAATTCAAACACAAACAAGCACACAAATTCAAACAAACAAAAACACACAAAAAACAAACACACACACACAAACAAAAACAAAAACAAAAAAACAAGCACACATAAACAAACAAACAAACAAAAGTTAAATTACACCAAATACACAACCATAATCACGACGTTTTCAGCTTCGGTGATTGCATTATGTTTGTTACATAGAACAGGTGGAACAAGAAGAAAATTTGTTCAGGAAAACTGAAAATTTATTCTTTGAAAATAAAAATTCTTCAAAGTTTTTTTTTTTTAGAAAATGAAACATAGCTCAAGAGTACTGAAATTCCTTTATTAGAAGCTTTGGGGGTTAATTTAGTCCCAGAAAAACAAAAAATTTCTGAAAAAAAAAGATAAATAATTTATCAAGACAAAACCATTTCTTTGTAAATAGCCTAAAACTGGTATAGTTTGCTGATGAGAGGGATCTTGAGTGCTTCATCCATGCACCTTTGTTACAGGTTAGCTCAGTCAGTAGTTTTAGGAAAGGCTGTTTGCTTGATTGAGTTCAACGGTGTAATGTCAGTATGCCGAATAAAACTTTACTTGAGGTAAATTTTCCTTTAAAACATTCTCAGATGGCATAAAAGTGTGTACAATAAAAATATGAATGATTTTTTTTGTCTATTAAAAGTGCCAACGTTTGACTATCTGACCCTGTTTTATGACATAGGTAATCTTTCGGGTTTCCCCCCAAGTCCCGCCCCTGATGTCTACAGTCCCGCCCCTACAGTCCCGCACGCGTCATTTGGAATCCTAGGATGTCCAAGGAAGATCCCGCCTTTCTCACTTCTGATTGGTTTTACTACGGATTTACTACGATTGGCTATTTCATTTAGCAGCAAACCAGCTATAATGCAGACTGTCCTTCTGCCACCAGCAGAAAGCGGTTTTGTAAAGCAAACGTGAACTTAGCGTTATAATAACATTCTGTCCTGTTTTGCTAAATACAGTGATCCCTCGCTACTTCGCGGTTCGTTTATCGCGGATTCACGACTTCGCAGATTTTTTCTTTGGAGCCTTATTCAAGGGAAATTCGCCAATTTGCGGTATTTTTCACCGATTCGCGGCATTTTTCTATGCGAAATATCAAGAAATTCCTGTTTTTTCATCATAAAATGCACTTTTTGTAATAAAACTATAAAAAAAAACAAGTAAAAAAATTTTTTCTTGAGTTTTACCCACAAAAAGAGAATGTGATCATACGATAATTCAATATAGTACTGTACTGTAAATATGGTGTCCCTACTTCGCGGATTTTCACCTATCGCGGCCAGGTCTGGAACGCATCTACCACGATAAACGAGGGATCACCTGTATTTCGTGTTTCATAAAAAACCTGAAAAACGTAAAATGTTAATTTATGACCTTGTTGCCTTTATCAAACTGTTGGACTTACTTTATAACTCTTGGCTCTCAAGCATTAAAGTACATAGGATAAACATATGTGCCTTACCTGGGTATGAAATTTAATAAAACTGCCCAGCTTTGCGCATCAGGTCTGCTTCTTTTCTAGGATAATGAAAACTGGTGAAAAATAGCTCTAAATCATAATCAGCTTTAACTAAATATTTTTGATTAAATTATACATTTTTAATCTGATGATGAGAGACGTGCACTAACTTGTAAAAAGCCTTAACCTATTAAAGTGAAGACATAAGATAGCCTAATAATTAAGTACCCAATAGACCCAACAGACAGTGTGACAAAATGAAACAAGATTTATTACAAGTTCACATTTGATGTTTTTCAGGTTTTTTGATGAAAGAAACTGAAACTGGTTTGTTGCAAAACAGGAAAGGATGTTTATTAAAGCAATAAGTTCCAATTTTCTTCAAAAAAAAACTCCTCAAGATCTGGCTGTAAACCAAGCCCCCATCATGCGGGTCAGAGATTGAGGCTAATGCGGAAGTGAAATAAATTGCAGTTCCACCGTCATCCACTAGGGACTGGTGTCAGAAGCGAGCAAATCCTCATTGACTCCCATGTTAAAAATACCAATTTCACAGCAGAAATAAACATGTTTACAGCCAGGTACCGAAACACGTTTTTGGTTTAAATTATCTAGTTTACACTCATGACAACTCTGAGGGGGGTGAATTTTTTGTCACTCTTCTGTTTAAGTGTGTTAAAAGCCTAAAATTCTGTATAATTAATGAGCATCAGTCCCACGTGACCACAGAGCTAGCTCCGGGGAAAGGCCTCAGTAGCCTCAGTCTGAGCCTTGGTTTCGCCTGAAAACTGTTCCTTGATTTTTAGTCTCTGAACTTAGTTGTAGCGTTTGTGCATTCTTTTTTGGATATTATTTGTGCAATTGTTGGACAAAATGACTTGCTGTGGTATTAATTGCACTAAAAGAGCGTCCAAGGAGTTTCCACTTCAGTATTTTGGTAAGTAAAATTATATTTATGTATTTACGTCAATGGTTTTTAGGTCAATGCCGCTCTTGCACTAGCTGAGCTTAGATTTTAACATGTACTGTTTAACCATGAAATTTAAATGTAATAAAACCATCGACATATATACTGGACAATTCATTTCCATAGGCTCCAATAACACATTTTTGAGGGGAAATGGGAGGTGGCCACCACCGCCATTTTGACCGTGTCGCAGGTTCCGTCAAGCCCAGACAATTCCACAAAAGGGAAGAGAGGTGGAGCTGAGGGTGAGGCTGTGAGGCTAGGATCAACTGACGACACCCGGTCGACCTAGCTACAAGCTAACCTGAAGCTAGCCCAAAGCTAACGCTGAGGTGGGAGCTAAGCTAACGGAGGTAGCAACCTAGCTACAACCGGAGTTAACTGTGCACAACACCAGAGCTTCTGAGTCAGAGATACGCCGGGCTGACCGCTGGGTTAAACCGGGTGGAACACAGAGGTCTCCAAGAGCTCCACAAGCCAGCAGCCACACAGCAGACAAGCGCTGCTGCGATCTGAGATGTGCAGAGCTGCCGCTGGGGAGAACTGAGTGGAAAACATTGGTTTCCATCCCAGAGCTCCACAAGCCGGCAGCCCGCGCAGCAGTCAGGAGCCGCGATCAGACAGAGATGTGCCAAGCTGCGGGGAGGGGAGAAACGGGTGGAAAACAGAAGTCTCCCGAGAGCTAGTCAGAACCCAGCTCCACCAACATGTTATATTTCAACCCATTTTCTAAAGTGCAGCATTATGTTAAATGCACTGGCGTTACATTTACATTTAACACAATTACATTTAAATTTCGTGGTTAAACAGTACATGTTAAAATCTAAGCTCAGCTAGTGCAAGAGCGGCAGTGACCTAAAATACATAAATATAATTTTACTTACCAAAAAAAATGAAGTGGAGACTCCTTGGACACTCTATTAGTGCAATTAATGCCACAGCAAGTCATTTTGTCCAACAATTGCACAAATAATATCCAAAAAGAATGCACAAACGCTACAACTAATGGTCTAAGACTGAAAATGACCGAACAGTTTTCTGGCGAGGCCGAGGATCAGACTGAGGCCTTTCCTCGGAGCTAGCTCTGTGGTCACGTGGGTCTGATGCTCATTAATTATACAGAATTGTAGGCTTTAATATCCTGATCAACAGAATTCAAACAGGAGTTGATCTGTCACTGAGGAAAGAACAAGCTGGCTTTAGGAAAGGAAGAGGAGCTGTAGACCAGATATTCATTCTTAGGAATATCTTGGAACAGGTCAATGAATGGAACGCAACATTGTACATCCACTTTGTTGACTTTGAAAAGGCATTCGACTCAGTTCATCGCGAAAGCCTTTGGACTATCATGCGCCAATATGGAATTCCCCCTAAGCTGATTCAGATGGTCAAGATCCTGTACGCCGACTTTCAGTGCGCCGTCATTGATGAAAATGAAATAACAGACTGGTTTCCAGTGACAACTGGAGTGAAACAAGGGTGCTGTATGTCAGGATTTTTGTTCCTACTGGTGATAGATTGGGTCATGAGGAGACCTGTGGAGGGTAAAAGAACCGGAATCAGATGGAACTTCATGACCATGCTGGAGGACCTAGACTATGCCGATGACATTGCCCTACTGTCCTCAATAATGGCACATCTTCAACACAAAACAACTAGGCTGGAGAAGAATGCAGCTAAAGTTGGACTGAGGCTGAATGCTGGAAAGTGTAGGATCATGAAGGTGAACAGTAAGAGGGAAGATAAGCTGAAAGTGGGAGAAAGAGAAGTGGAGGAGGTGGAGAGCTTCACATACCTGGGGGCAAGTGTCACTAAAGATGGTGGAGGCACAGCGGATATCAAGAGGAGGGTCGGATTGGCAAGTATAAGGCACAAACAGCTTTCAAACATCTGGATGGCCAGTGACATCAGCAAAAAGACAAAGACTTCTCTGTTCAAAAGCCTCGTACTGTCAGTGCTACTATATGGATGTGAGACATGGAAACTGACAAAGGGAGAAGAAAAGAAACTCGACGCCTTCCAAACGAAGTGCCTAAGGAGGATCTTTAAGATCCGGTGGCAACAGCATGTTTCCAATAAGACAGTGCTAGAGATGGCACAGACAGAGAGGATCAGCGATGAGGTGAGGAGGAGGAGATGGAACTGGATCGGCCATGTGCTGCGAAAGGAGGAGACGAGCGACTGCGCTGTGGCTCTAGGTTGGGCGCCTGAAGGTCGAAGGAAAAGAGGCCGACCTAAAACAACTTGGCGGCAAGTGGCTGAAGCAGAGAGAAACAGAGCAGGATGGTGTTCATGGAACTCAACAAGAAGTGCAGCTGGAAATCGATCCCTGTGGAAAAATGATGTCCTTGCCTTATGTGCCTCCTGGCACAAAGAGAAATGATGATGATGTAGGCTTTAATACACTTAAACAGAAGAGTGAGAAAAAAATCACCCCCTTCAGAGTTGTCATGAGTGTAAACTAGATCATTTAAACCAAAAACATGTTTTGGTACCAGGCTGTAAACATGTTTATTTCTGCTGTGAAAATGACATTTTTAACATGGGAGTCAATGAGGACTTGCTCGCTTCTGACACCAGCCCCTAGTGGATGAGGGTGGAACTGCAATTTATTTCACTTTCGCATTGGCCTCAATTTCTGTCCCGCATTGTGGGGGCTTGTAGCCTGGCAAGCCAGACTAAATAATACATTGACGGCTCTCGGTTGTGGGGCGGGTTCTACCGTTGTCTTTCAAATGATCTCCGCATGCTACTGGACAATGACTGTGACATACTCTTGTTTCACTCTGTTGCATCATCCCACCCACCAGGCATATAGAGTGCCCTGATTGGCCCACAAAGCGGATAAAGCCCTGTGATTTGTTCACTAAGCAGATAGAGCACTATGATTGGCCCACCATTATGGACCAATCACAGCTCTTTATGTGTTTGAAACCCCTCTAGAGAGCTGTGATTGGCCAGCCAGAATGCTGTTGGGGCTGCAGAGGTTCCAGTGGAGCATTCCTAGACCAAACTTTGCAAAGCAAGAATTTGGTCTATTTCACTAGGCTAGGGGGCTTGGGTAAAACCCAGTGAATTTACCACAACGCTGCATTTTAGAAAATGGGTTGAAATATAACATGTTGGTGGAGCTGGGTTTCGACTATCGGTATGGTCCCCACCCCACAGCTCTGCGCATCTCTGATCGCAGCGTCGCTTGTCTGCGGGCTGCCGGCTTGTGGAGCTCTGGGATGGAAACCGATGTTTTCCACCCGGTTCTCCCGTCAGCGGCAGCTCTGCGCATCTCAGATCGCAGCGGCTCCTGACTGCTGTGCGGCTGTCGGCTTGTGGAGCTCTCGGGAGACCTCTGTGTTCACCCCGGTTTTACCCAGCGGTCAGTCCGGCGTATCTATGACTCAGAAGCTCTGGTGTTGTGCACAGTTAACTCTGGTTGTAGCTAGGTTGCTACCTCCATTAGCTTAACTCCCACCTCCGCGTTAGCTTTGGGTTAGCTTCAGGTTAGCTTGTAGCTACATTAGCTTCAGTTTGACCGGTGTTGTCATGTGATCCCAGCCTTACAGCCCCACCCTCAGCTCCACCTCTCTTCCCTTTTATGGAATTACCTGGGCTTGACGGAACCTGTGACACGGTCATAAATGGCAGTAGTAGCCACCTCCCATTTCTCCTCAAAAACGTGTTATTGGAGTCTATGGAAACCCACTGTCCATATATTTCTATGTCGATGCTGTAAACATAAAAACCTGCAGCGAGGGAAAACAGTTCCCCCTTACATGAAATAGCCAATCGTAGGAGAGCCCTACTAGCCAATCAGAGGCGAGAAAGGCAGGACATTCCTTGGACATCCTAGGATTCCAAAAGACGCGGGTCCCTCCCCGGTGTCTACAGAAAGCCTAGAGCATTGACCTGCATAGACACAAGAGGGCGCTGCCAACCACACGAGAATGCAGCCCAGTCCTACCGTGTACGTACTACGAAGTGACGCTGGAGGAAGCTGGAAGTTTGAAATGAAAACGAGAACAAGAACGGAAGTTACTGACTCCTTGACTGGCCTCTACTTCCCCTAGACAATTTTTAAAAGTTTAAAAACCCTTCTTGACTTAGACTGAAATGTCAGCCTGTAAGCTTCATATTTTAGGAAACTGCAGCATCAAAACTTTCTCAGCTGAAGCTGAAAGAACAGGCTGAACTACTGAAAAATATAAATGCCATCCATCTGGGAATTGTGTTTCCTTAACCATTAGTCTCCAGCCTGTAATCTGATAGAACTATTCATTTGTCCACAGTTGAATGGGCAGATTTGTTTTCAGCTACACGGGAAAATATCCAGTCACTATTTAAAGTTTAAACTTATTTTTGAGGTTGTCACAGTTGCTAGGCAACAGGATGTGCCCGTCGTATGGATGGTGATAAATCGGAAGGCTAGACCGTCCAATTTCACAGGCATTCACTTCCGGTCTCCCTGTAAAACAGTGTTTGGCTCCAATACCAGCCTACCTGGACCGGGCAGGTGGGGTCTTGGAAAGGCGCAGCCCCTGAGTTCGAACACAGGCACATGTGTTGCTGGTTAAAGTGCAACAAAGTTCCACATCTGTGGGAACTCATTAAACCTCAGTCCCTTTCGTACCAAAAAATACTAAATGACTGCATGTACCATCAGGGACGAGGGTGGCCGAAGTGGCCGTATCGTAACTTGAGGGTTGGCACGTTGGGAGATAATGTGCGATCAGTTTGCCGTAATCGTGTCCTTGTCCAAAACACTTAAGCCACATGGGGTGGTTAGAGGGACCGGTGGCGCCTCACTCCTGTCAGGGTGCCCCCGGGGCAGCTGTGGCTACATTGGAGCTCATCACCACCAGCATGGAAATGTGTGCATGCAACTGGATGTGTTGCAAAGCGCCTTGTGGGGTATTAAAACCCTAAAATACACCAATTTACCATTGAACCACAACACATCCTTTGACTGTTGGATAACACAAAGTTTTTGTTTCATCCATATTTCTTTTTCCACCATCATCGTTGGTAATCAAGATTCTGCGATTCAGGAGATTTTGAGGATGGCAGGGGTTTCTCCAGCTCAGGTCTGTGTTTTTTCTTAGTGCCTTCTTTTGTTTGTGTTCAGGTCCACACTTGACTTCCTCTCATAAACGTTCGTCGTGTATATTGATTCAATAGAGCGGTGCATTAGTTCGTTGCACCAAAGCAAATGGCCCTTATTGAACATTTTAGGTAAAAATACATTTTCCCATGCTCACATACTCTTTCTAATCAAACTGCCACATTATGGGCTCGACACACGGGAGGCGACATCGCCTCTCCTCCATTCATTTTCAATGAGACATGCGCGACAAAGCGATAATCGCGGGTCTCCCTCCTACTAAGCGAAACGCGAAAAACGTGCGTGTGAAAGTTTGCACTCGTGCACGTGTCGTGCACGGACAACCCAGCGACGCGATCCCAGAAAGTTGAAACATTTTCAACTTTTCATCGCTGTCGCTCGGACGAGGACCAATCAACGGAGGTTTCATTCACTGACCAATGAGCGGGCAGGATGCTCCGTACGTCTCCGAGCAAACATGGAGGAGAAGTTGATTATTATTATGTTTTATAGTAAAACCAGAAGTAAGATTTCACATAACTCTAGCAGCACCTTGTGAAACATCATATCTACCACTTTATTAACTCTGAACCGCTTAAATAACCTTAATTCCCTCCAACCTGACACAGCCAAACAAAACAACGGAAGTTTCGATTTCGCCATGGAACAGAACGCGTAGACGGCTTTGCCGCTCGCCTCCCGTGTGACAGGTAATAAAAGCGACAGCGACAAATTTCGCTGATCGCGGTCGTTTGTCGCCTCCCGTCTGTCGAGCCCATTAAAATCAGTAGCAGCAAACAAACATCTCCTTATAGATTATCAATTTGTCACAGATTTCCATCAAACAACTTCTGTCCTTAAAGCATCCAGATTGAACCTCAGGGTTAGTACCTTCATCAGAAACCTGCCATCTCCAGTAATATATATGTCTACTGCCCCCTGGTGGAGGATTTGCATCTATTTAGAGCCTTTTTTATTTCTTTGTTTCTGTTATATTAACTTCATCTTATGTTTGTCTTCCATCTTAAGCCGAGTTGTTGAGTTACATGAACCTGAAAACAGGTCAAACCAGAATAAAAAAAACTTAAATGTGCCGTTTCTCTTTATCAGATTAGAGTACTTCCTCCAGCTAAATGTCACAGACCTGAGTGTACAGTAGTGACATCTATCAAATAGAAAAAAAATGTTAAACGTAAATTTTGGTCTTTTTATACTGATTACAAATTAAACTGAAAATACTCAATAAGTTTGGGTTCTTTGTTGTTAGGATCTGCTGAAATATCGTAGCTGAGGCAGTTCTTCACATCAAAAGACCTGTATTTACAGTATACTTCAGGAAGTGAAAACCCAGAGTAGTTCTCACCTTCTAATGTAGAACACATGCTGGTTCTTTGTCTTTTGACCCAGATGTTTTGAGTGTGGACTCACCTCAAACTCAGGTTCTGTCCCACTGCTGTAGCTGACAGTGCTGTGAGTGCTTTTGATGCTGAGTCTGTTGCTTTCTGTACCTGATAGAAGAACACATCCAATAAGTTCATGTGAAAAAGAAACCTTTTTTCCCAGTTGATGTGTGTCCTGAATAACGTTAGACCTGGTCTGAAAGTGTGTGCAGGAAAGTGTTTTTTAATTGTCACTCAGATATTATATGTCTGCAGGGTGGAGTGAGAGATACGTGTGTGCGTGACATCTTTCGCTTCAAGCAGGGTTAATTAAAAGGGTTCTAGAACTCCAAACCACACCAAACCTTAATTTGTTGTTGCTGAAAATCTGAAAATAGCCAAAAGGACTATTTTCCGGGCCAATTTCAGGAGCCGACAAAGGACTACCTGAACTGGGGTAGGTATGATTGGTTGTAACTCAGTAGGAAATGATATTGGTAGATGTCCTCATTGCTGGTGAAGCGAAGTAAAAAGAAAAGAAAAAAGGCAGCATTTACGTTAAATACTATAGAAATCCCCCCACAATGATGTATTTCACAGGGCTTTTTCTTCTCACAGAGCACCATAAATGGTAAATGGCCTGTAACTGGCTCTCTGTCCAGGGTGTATGCCGCTTGATTGCCCACTGACCGCTGGAGATAGGCACCAGCCCCCCCCCCCACGACCCTACATGGACAAGAAAAGGCGAAGTCCACCCCCCTTTTCGGGACAACAAAGTAGCGGCTGTACCAACCTTTGTTTGTGTCCTCGAGATGGACCGCTCGATTGGCTTCTTTCAACAGTAGAGTCTGAATTTCCTCCCGTAACACGACCGCAGTGTCTGTATTTACACATGTCTGCACAACACAGGTAAATACGGGTGGTTTTACCAGGAACTGCAGTCGGTAACCAATGGCAACCGTGCACTCGACCCAGGGGGACACTGTGCATGCTCGCCAGAGGTGAAGTTTCGTCGCGAGGCAACCGCTCAGCGCCCTGGTGGCGAGGGAGCTGCAGCCCTCTAGCGGAACGGGAGGCTTTCTAAACATCATGTCTGCCACCAGAGGAAAGCTGTGTTCTCCAGCAGAGCGGGAGAACACAGCTTTCCCCGCTCCCACAGAGGTCAATTGCAGACAGGATTTGATGTTAAAATTGAGCTGTCGTTCACCAGCGGAGTGGGTTGACGCAGCTTTATGGGGCCAATTTGAGAAGCATTGCTGAGACGCACACATTATCGAGTGCAAACAGCAGTCTTTATTACATTTGTGTGCATATTTTTGTAAACAGTACAACTCTCCCCCCCCCCCCCCCCCCCCTTGTGGTGGTGAACAAAGTCTTTTTGGACTGTGGGGTTGAACCGTAGCTGAACCGGTCCATTTTAACCATAGAAAACTGGGGTTCTGTAGCCCAACACGGTCCAAAACCCGAACAAGGTCGGTCCGGGGATCAGGACGACTGAGGTTTCTTCTTGCGGCTCGCAGAGCCTTTCTGTGAGTCCCCAGGAGGGCCTTTACTCCAGGCGGGGGGTCCAAGCTGGGACCGAGCCCTTCGCTGCCGCTGGAGAGGCTGTTCTCTGAGGTGGAGGAGGAGAGGTCAGGTTCTTCCTGTCAGACCCAGACCCAGGTGCCGTGCGCCACCATTCCCGCCTGGGGATGATGGAGCGTAGCACCTCAGTCTGTTTCCGCTGGACCTCGAACTTTGTCTGAATAGCATTGCGGGACTGTCCAAACAGACCACTGGGTGAAACAGGCTCGTCCAGGTAGTTAGCCCTGTCCCTGCCAGGGACATTAGAAAGAGTCAGCCACAAGTGTCTCTGAGCCACTACAGTTTAGGCCATACCTCTTCCCAACAGCAGGGCGACGTCTCGGGCCGCCCGCAGGATGTAGTCCGAGTCTGACGTGACCCATATTCCATTGATGAGGGGGGTCAGTGGGCTGTCAGGGGGGACCCCTGCCCCAAGGTCCGCCAGGCAAAGTGCTTGGCAGGTCTGGAGCATGGTGGAAGAGCTGAGGAAGTAGGCAGTGGAGGCCTGCGCGCAGTAAATCTTCTCCAGTTGTGCAGCTGAAAAGCGACATGGCTTGGAGGGTAGATTAGTTTGTCCACTAGCTCCGTTATTGCAGGTCGGAGCTAGGTAAGCCGTGAGAGAGGGCTCCATCGGAGGGAGGTTAACCAATCCCGCCATTTCTGCGCCATCGAGCTCCGAAAACTGACCATAACCCGGGACCGTGGTGCGGGTGGAAAGCGGCTTGGCCCAGGATGACATGAGATCAGCCACAAAATCCAGGTACAGAGACAGAAAGTTCTTTACCTCTGCTGGTTCCAAGGGGAGGTGAAACCCAGAAAAGCGGGACCTCTTTTTTGCAGGTGGAGGAGCGGGCCAGTCCAATTCTAGCCTCCCCGCTGCACGCCAGCAGAGCGGGAGAAAAGAAGTGTCATCACGCAACTTGGAGGCTGAAGTAGCGGCTGGAGCTGAACACTCCACCACTGAGAAGACGTCCTTGTCCTCGAGTAAGTCGTGACCGTCGGGGCAAATGTCCAAAATGTCTCCTTCATCCTCTGCCAGAGGAGGAAACTGAGAAGCCTCTAGGTCTGGTCCGGCTAAATTGTCCGCCATCTCCGTCTGATCTGCCCAGCTAGTAGCGGGGACATCGATCACTAGGCTGTCCACGTAAGAGCCGGGCGTAGCCGGGGCCGAACGAGAAAGCATGGGGTCCAGCTGCCAAACTGCAGCTTCTCCCAGGAGACATTGTAAGAGCTTCACACGCCATTTGAGTGTGGGACGGCGGAGTTGGCGACAGAACTCGCACGCCTCCAGGTCCACAAGCGCCCTCCTGGCGTGAAAAATTCACAGACAAACCGGGCACACTTTGTGCAAGTCCTTCTCATGAAGAGAGAATCCACAGCCCTGAAGACAGGGGCGCGAAGCGGCTTTCCATGAAGCGACGTCCGACATGGTGCTCATTGCGAGACACACAGCGGAGCGAAAGTGGAGAAGCTGAAGAGCCACAAAAGATAGCGCTCGGTGGGCGGGAATGCTAGCCAGAAGGCTGTAGAGTCCAGTCAGTGAGCGGTTAAGCTATCTTTCAATAGCACAGCTAGTTTTCTGATGTGTTCTCATCGAGGTGATGAGCGTAAGAACTGATGAATGACAGTGACGCGGTCGCTTATAAGTGAAGGGCGGGGCCTCCACGCAGCATCACTTTAATTTGCCTTACAGGCGTGATTAAATGTGTCTTCAGCCAGGCCATACGAGGGCGTGATGTCCCATAGTACCTTCATTGTATCGAGTGAATCAACTGAAAGGGAACAACTAGAGTAGTTAGATTACTGAATAAGGTCCTCCGTTTGTTTGGGGAATTTTTCCGTTCGGAGCAACATTAATCAAGTGTTATGTCAAAAAGGGTTTCATCTCCACATGCTGCTTGCTCTCTGCCTGTTTCTGCCTTAAACAGTATTGTGCAACACCATGGTAACAATGACTTTGCCATCCTACAGTGGGGCAAAAAAGTATTTAGTCAGCCACCGATTGTGCAAGTTCTCCCACTTAAAATGATGACAGATGTCAGTAATTTACATCATAGGTACACTTCAACTATGAGAGACAGAATGTGAAAAAAAAATCCATGAATTCACATGGCAGCATTTTTAAAGAAATTATTTGTAAATCAGGGTGGAAAATAAGTATTTGGTCACTTCAAACAAGGAAAATCTCTGGCTCTCACAGACCTGTAACGTCTTCTTTAAGAAGCTTTTGTGTCCTCCACTTGTTACCTGTATTAATGGCACCTGTTTGAACTCATTATCTGTATAAAAGACACCTGTCCACAGCCTCAAACAGTCAGACTCCAAACTCCACTATGGCCAAGACCAAAGAGCTTTCGAAGGACACCAGGAAAAGAATTGTAGACCTGCACCAGACTGGGAAGAGTGAATCTACAATAGGCAAGCAGCTTGGTGTGAAAAAATCAGTTGTGGGAGCAATTATCAGAAAATGGAAGACATACAAGACCACTGATAATCTCTCTCGATCTGGGGCTCCACGCAAGATCTCATCCCGTGGAGTCTAAATGATCATGAGAATGGTGAGCAAGAATCCCAGAACCACACGGGGGACCTGGTGAATGACCTGCAGAGAGCTGGGACCACATTAACAAAGGTCACCACCAGTAACACACTACAACGGCAGGGAATCAAATCCTGCAGTGCCAGACGTGTTCCGCTGCTGAAGCCAGTGCATGTCCAGGCCCAACTGAAGTTTGCCAGAGAGCACATGGATGATACAGCAGAGGATTGGGAGAATGTCATGTGGTCAGATGAAACCAAAGTAGAACTTTTTGGTATAAACTCAACTCGTCGTGTTTGGAGGAAGAAGATTACTGAGTTGCATCCCAAGAACACCATACCTACTGTGAAGCATGGGGGTGGGAACATCATGCTTTGGGGCTGTTTTTCTGCTAAGGGGACAGGACGACTGATCCGTGTTAAGGACAGAATGAATGGGGCCATGTATCGTGAGATTCTGAGCCAAAACCTCCTTCCATCAGTGAGAGCTTTGAAGATGAAACGTGGCTGTGTCTTCCAACACGACAATGATCCCAAACACACCGCCCGGGCAACAAAGGAGTGGCTCCGTAAGAAGCATTTGAAAGTCCTGGAGTGGCCTAGCCAGTCTCCAGACCTCAACCCCATAGACAATCTGTGGAGGGAGTTGAAAGTCCGTGTTGCTCGGCGACAGCCCCAAAACATCACTGCTCTCGAGAAGATCTGCATGGAGGAATGGGCCAAAATACCAGCTACTGTGTGTGCAAACCTGGTAAAGACCTATAGTAATCGTTTGACCTCTGTTATTGCCAACAAAGGTTATGTTACAAAGTATTGAGTTGAATTTTTGTTATTGACCAAATACTTATTTTCCACCCTGATTTACAAATAAATTCTTTAAAAATCCTGCCATGTGAATTCATGGATTTTTTTTCACATTCTGTCTCTCACAGTTGAAGTGTACCTATGATGAAAATTACTGACCTCTGTCGTCATTTTAAGTGGGAGAACTTGCGCAATTGGTGGCTGACTAAATACTTTTTTGCCCCACTGTAGATGTATTTTTTAAACGGGACCATTGTGCAGGAGCCAAATGACCAGATATGCTGCTGTTCTCTACCCATAGTGTGAAGACTCTGGCTTTAAAAATACAACATGGCAAATTCTGAAAACACAATATTTCACTTTATTTATCCAAAGTAGCATACAGAACTTTCCACACCCTTACCCCCCAATGATTCTTCCACTAAGCAAGTGTGTTTACATGCACATCTGAGTCGGTCTAAGGTAGTAAACAAGGAGTCTTTATCCTAGTTTAAATGAAGAAAGCCTAACTCTCAAAGAACGTTTGTTCCACTCTATTACGGTAGGTGGCGTCAGGCGTCCTTTCATATCGTCATGCTTCTGGGCAACACAGAAACAAATGCTGGCGGGAGTGAAGCAGATGGAGTTGAAACCAGATTTGCACAATGGCCGAAGGAATTGACGACCATGCTGCAGCACAGCTTACTTGGTACCCGCTTTACTGTTTGGTGTTACACGTGTTACATTGCCGTGATGATATTATCGGTAGATTACTTCCGCGGTCTCGTCACTTTGGAGAGTAACCGGTATCAGCTCGATTGATCCGTGTACATGCAGATGAAATCGGGCTCCTACTGCATTTTCTGGGTGCTTCAGTTCGTTTAGAAGCAGATCAACATGTTTACATGAATTAACCTTCTGGAGGCAGGCGTTGCAGATTAGCAACGTTAAAACCTACCTACACGGTTACTCCACATACGTATTTCATGAGCATTTTTTAACTCAGAAGTTCCCCTGAAGGACTTAGTTGTTCGTCCTTTTATCAAAACTTATTTTGAGTCTGAGAGGGTTAAAAAAAAAAAACGTCGGCCTTTTTAGGGACAACGTTTGGTTTTCTGACGCACATGTAAAAGCTCGTGTTATGCTTAGGACTCACTAGATGTGCTGGAGGTGCTGCCGGTCTTCCAGCTCCCTCTCTGGATGGGCTGAGCTGTGGGAGGGGGTTGGGACATCATTCTGGGTGTAGGTTCATACACATCACACTGTACTGTCATGTTGGAGGAAAAGTGTGAGTTCCTCAGCAGGGGAGCACTAATTTCATATTCTGATGGAACAAAGAACAAAAGTTGCGGTCGTTTTAGTTAGCATGTCTCAATTCGTAATGTAGATCTTAGATTATTGCCAAAACAAAATCACACCAATTTCTTTTCCTGACTTTTCTCTCTCCTTGTGCCGCCTGGTGATGCTGTCCCGTAATTTCTTGATGTTTTCCTTTCAGAATGAACAATATTTTGTTAGATTGGTTGCTTACTATCCAAATCCAAAGATTTTTCAAAGGTGATCCACCTGTTGATAGCGGAAGGAGCTCGCTCGACCCTCATGGTTAAACTGCCAGGCTTTGAATTCCTGCACAGCCTCGTCCACAGTGATCTCCCCCACTTTCACCCTCTCCTGGAGACAGATGAGCTGTCTCTGTCCCGGCGTCTTCATGCCAGCATAGGGATCGTAAGTAGAGGGGAGAGGTTCACCGATGAGCTGAGCTAAAGGGGGGGTGAAGTCAGATGTTAGGCGAGAAACACCATGTCTACAAACTTCTGCTCCAGTCTGGTTTTGGTCACCATAGCAACCACAAACCTGTGAGACACAGGCACAAATGCATCAACACAAAAACTTAGGCTTTGGCTGTCGGTGACACGACACAAAATTGTGAGAAAATGCAAACGGTTTTAGTCGGAAACAAGCTGAATTGTAGCAGGTTTTATAAACGGCGTCCTCATTGCCACGTGGGGCACATGTAACCACAAACATGATGATTTTTTACTCCACAGACGTGCAAGTTTGCTTGTTGTAGTTACGTCTCAATTTGATTGCAATGTTTGTTTTCCGCTGCCGTCTTATGTTGCCTCACATTTCTCATACTTTCTGACTCAGAAGCCAAACTTAGAAGGTTTGAGAAGTTCGTTACGGCGTGTAAAGGCTCCACGTCTCTCTCAGAGGAAGTAACTCACCCGAAAAACATGCTAACATATCTAGCAAGAAGACTTCTTACAACTTGCCCCAAAACATGCATTGACTGCACTGAAATCTGAAAACTGCTTCTGGTAAAATCGTCTACTAAACAATTAAAAAGTGGGGTGCTGACTTCATAAAATAAAACATCTGAGTTTTCCTAATTCAACTGTTTAGAGCAGGGGTGTCAAACTCAGTTTAGCTCAGGGGCCACATTGAGGGAAATCTAGTCCCAAGTGGGCCGGACCGGTAAATAAAAAAATACTTCAGATTGTTTTCTTTGTTTTAATACAATCAATATAAAACAAGGCTGGAGCCTGCGGACAGTGTAGTACAAGTACAACACCGGAAGTGTACTTGAAAATTTGAAAAAAATAAAAATAAAAAAAATAAACAAATAAAAACATTCCTTAGTGATTCAGAGCTTACAGATCACATGGCAAGATCAGTTTCATGCAGCACTTAAAGTATATTTGACTCATTTTACTTTACATCTTTTAGCTTTCACCAGCACATCAATATCAGAAGTCACGTCCTGAGTGGCGGCCAACTTCAGGATGTGATTCAAGTTCTTGTGTGAGCCTTGAGCGCAGCTTTGTTTTATTTATACTCATTACAGAGAAAACTTGCTCACAATGATAAGTTTATTTTCACTCTACATTGTAAAGTATGAAAATAAAGTTTACACAACCATCTCGCGGGCCGGATTTAACCCGCTTGTGGGCCGGATTCGGCCCGCGGGCCACATATTTGACATCCCTGGTTTAGATGGTCTTGAGATTCTACCTGTGTATTCTAGCCTAGAAGGAAGCTAATGTAGGTAGATTTATACCTTCGACATCTCAGTTTGAAATAAACAGACGTGGGACAGAAAGTGTGAGGTTGTATCTCGTTGACAATGTCATCGCAGTGTCAGAACTGCAGGGTTCTGTTTTTACTTTAAGCTGCGAGAGTGGTGTAAATAATAGCTCAACCCTGTGTCTCACTTCAGAAACACCACAATGCAGACGGGTTCAGAGTCAGAGTGTGGTTCCATTTAAAAAAACACTAACGTGTGAAATAATCTGGGTCTCTTTGGGTCAGACACGGGTGAACGTATTCTGAGGTGAATAGTATCACATGTGAATCCGAGCCACTTCCCTCTCTGGCCATTTGAAAAAACTATTTCCTTTAAAGGAACAACGACATAACGGAGATTCTTCTCATTTGGTCCAAATCCAGTTTAACAAAATTAGACCACCTTTTCCTGACAGAACCTGTTTGTTTGTAGCATTGGGCTGCGTACTTCGATCGTATTCACCTCCTAACTTTAACCCGCTGACATTCCCTTCTGCTCGGTTTTCACCAAAGGATAGTAGAGGCACATGAGTTTGTCTGCCTGACAGCTGATTGGATCAAACTGGGTCATTAAAGGGTGGATAATCACAAAATCAGCAGCAGGTCCACAGCAGTATGAACCCAGTCAGAAAGTCTTGGGTAAATAACTAAAGATAGTTCATTTCTTTTTTATCTGGGTGGGAAAATAACTTTAAAATCTGGTGAGAATTGAATTTCTGTTTAATGTTGTGCTGAAATGTAAAGCATCAGAAGAGATGGATGGATGAAGTAATGGATGGATGGATGGATGGATGATGGATGGATTAATGGATGGATGGAGTGCTGAAATGTAAAGCATCAGAAGAGATGGATGGATGAAGTAATGGATGGATGGATGGATGGATGATGGATGGATTAATGGATGGATTAGTGGATTGATGGATGGATGGATTAATGGATGGATGGAGTGCTGAAATGTAAAGCATCAGAAGAGATGGATGGATGAAGTAATGGATGGATGGATGGATGGATGATGGATGGATTAATGGATGGATAGATGGATGGATTAATGGATGGATTAATGGATGGATGAAGTAATAGATGGATGGATGGATGGATTAATGGATGGATTAGTGGATTGATGGATGGATGGATTAATGGATAGATGGAGTGCTGAAATGTAAACCATCAGAAGAGATGGATGGATGAAGTAATGGATGGATGGATGGATGGATGATGGATGGATTAATGGATGGATAGATGGATGGATTAATGGATGGATTAATGGATGGATGGATGGATGGATGGATGGATGGATGGATGGTGGATGGATTAATGGATTGATGGATGGATGGATGGATGGATTAATGGATGGATGGAGTGCTGAAATGTAAAGCATCAGAAGAGATGGATGGATGAAGTAATGGATGGATGGATGGATGGATGATGGATGGATTAATGGATGGATGGATGGATGGATGATGGATGGATGGATTAATGGATGGATAGATGGATGGATTAATGGATGGATGGATGGATGGATGGATGGTGGATGGATTAATGGATGGATGGAGTGCTGAAATGTAAAGCATCAGAAGAGATGGATGGATGGATGAAGTAATGGATGGGTGAACTAATGAATGGATGGCTCAATTGTTGGATGGATGGATGGATGGATTAATGGATGGATGGATGGATGATGGATGGATGGATTAATGGATGGGTAGATGGATGGATTAATGGATGGATGGATGGATGGATGGATGGATAAATGGATGGGTGGATGATGGATGGATGGATGGATGGATTAATGATGGATAAATGGATGGATGGATTAATGGATGGATAAATGGATGGATGGATTAATGGATGGATAGATGGATGGACTAATGGATGGATGGATGGTTAAATGGATGGGTGGATGATGGATGGATGGATGGATGATGGATGGATTAATGGATGGATAAATGGATGGATGGATTAATGGATGGATAGATGGATGGATGGATTAATGGATGGATAGATGGATGGACTAATGGATGGATGGATGGTTAAATGGATGGGTGGATGATGGATGGATGGATGGATGGATGATGGATGGATTAATGGATGGATAAATGGATGGATGGATAAATGGATGGATAGATGGATGGATGGATTAATGGATGGATAGATGGATGGATGGATTAATGGATGGATAGATGGATGGATGGATTAATGGATGGATAGATGGATGGACTAATGGATGGATGGATGGTTAAATGGATGGGTGGATGATGGATGGATGGATGGATGGATGGATGGATGGATGGATGGATGGATGGATGGATGGATGGATGGATGATGGATGGATTAATGGATGGTTAAATGGATGGGTGGATGATGGATGGATGGATGGATGGATGATGGATGGATTAATGGATGGATAAATGGATGGATGGATAAATGGATGGATGGATTAATGGATGGATAGATGGATGGATGGTTTAATGGATGGATAGATGGATGGACTAATGGATGGATGGATGGTTAAATGGATGGGTGGATGATGGATGGATGGATGGATGGATGGATGATGGATGGATTAATGGATGGTTAAATGGATGGGTGGATGATGGATGGATGGATGGATGGATGGATGGATGATGGATGGATTAATGGATGGATTAGTGGATTGATGGATGGATGGAGTAATGGATGGATGGAGTGCTGAAATGTAAAGCATCAGAAGAGATGGATGGATGAAGTAATGGATGGATGGATGGATGGATGATGGATGGATTAATGGATGGATAGATGGATGGATTAATGGATGGATTAATGGATGGATGAAGTAATAGATGGATGGATGGATGGATTAATGGATGGATTAGTGGATTGATGGATGGATGGATTAATGGATAGATGGAGTGCTGAAATGTAAACCATCAGAAGAGATGGATGGATGAAGTAATGGATGGATGGATGGATGGATGGATGGATGATGGATGGATTAATGGATGGATAGATGGATGGATTAATGGATGGATTAATGGATGGATGGATGGATGGATGGATGGTGGATGGATTAATGGATTGATGGATGGATGGATGGATGGATTAATGGATGGATGGAGTGCTGAAATGTAAAGCATCAGAAGAGATGGATGGATGAAGTAATGGATGGATGGATGGATGGATGATGGATGGATTAATGGATGGATGGATGGATGGATGATGGATGGATGGATTAATGGATGGATAGATGGATGGATTAATGGATGGATGGATGGATGGATGGATGGATGGATGGTGGATGGATTAATGGATGGATGGAGTGCTGAAATGTAAAGCATCAGAAGAGATGGATGGATGGATGAAGTAATGGATGGGTGAACTAATGAATGGATGGCTCAATTGTTGGATGGATGGATGGATGGATTAATGGATGGATGGATGGATGATGGATGGATTAATGGATGGATAGATGGATGGATGGATTAATGGATGGGTAGATGGATGGATTAATGGATGGATGGATGGATGGATAAATGGATGGGTGGATGATGGATGGATGGATGGATGATGGATGGATTAATGATGGATAAATGGATGGATGGATTAATGGATGGATAAATGGATGGATGGATTAATGGATGGATAGATGGATGGACTAATGGATGGATGGATGGTTAAATGGATGGGTGGATGATGGATGGATGGATGGATGGATGATGGATGGATTAATGGATGGATAAATGGATGGATGGATTAATGGATGGATAGATGGATGGATGGATTAATGGATGGATAGATGGATGGACTAATGGATGGATGGATGGTTAAATGGATGGGTGGATGATGGATGGATGGATGGATGGATGATGGATGGATTAATGGATGGATAAATGGATGGATGGATAAATGGATGGATGGATTAATGGATGGATAGATGGATGGATGGATTAATGGATGGATAGATGGATGGATGGATTAATGGATGGATAGATGGATGGATGGATTAATGGATGGATAGATGGATGGACTAATGGATGGATGGATGGATGGATGATGGATGGATTAATGGATGGATAAATGGATGGATGGATAAATGGATGGATGGATTAATGGATGGATAGATGGATGGTTAAATGGATGGGTGGATGGATGGATGGATGATGGATGGATTAATGGATGGATAAATGGATGGATGGATAAATGGATGGATGGATTAATGGATGGATAGATGGATGGTTAAATGGATGGGTGGATGATGGATGGATGGATGGATGGATGATGGATGGATTAATGGATGGTTAAATGGATGGGTGGATGATGGATGGATGGATGGATGGATGATGGATGGATTAATGGATGGATAAATGGATGGATGGATTAATGGATGGATAGATGGATGGATGGATTAATGGATGGATAGATGGATGGACTAATGGATGGATGGATGGTTAAATGGATGGGTGGATGATGGATGGATGGATGGATGGATGATGGATGGATTAATGGATGGTTAAATGGATGGGTGGATGATGGATGGATGGATAGATGGATGGATGATGGATGGATTAATTGATGGTTAAATGGATGGATGGATAAATGGATGGATGGATTAATGGATGGATAGATGGATGGATTAATGGATGGATGGATGGATAAATGGATGGGTGGATGATGGATGGATGGATGGATTAATGGATGGGTGAATGGATGGATGGAACCAATGACCTTGAAGCATCTCTTGGAGAGACAAAACTTTACCTGTACTGTATTCTCCTTCCAGCTGTCTACTCGGGGATGAACCTTTATCTGAAAAAACTAAAGATAACAGCTGAAGTAAATACATCTCTTTAATATTATATATAACTTTGTTTAAACTGATATCAGCTGAAACAATTACAATGACTCACAAATTGAACATTTATAAGAACATTTTAATCTGTTTTTGCAAATAAACTTTTCATTTATTGATATAAAACTGCAAAAATACCTCTAGAAATGTAGTTTGTGGGTGGTTCAGGCTCCGACTCAGATTCTGGTCTGGGGATGGGGGCTGGTGGACGGTTCAGGATCGCCGGGTTATAAGTGCTGTTTCCATCCACCGTATCATAAATGTCCTCCGGGAAAATGTTATACGGGTCCTCCTCCTCCTCTATTAGATCAAAGTCCCTGCGTTCGTCTTTCCCCTCCTCGTGTTTGAGGGGAAGGTTGTTGTCTTTATGCTCAGAAGTTTGTGGTGTTGCTGTTGAAGGTGAACGTGTGTGAACGGTGGGTTGTTATTTACCGTAAACAATCTGTGAATTACAAAAGTATACCTTGGAAAAACATCCGGAGCAACGCCTCCTCTGGATTCTTATCCACTGCAGTCATCACCTCATCTAAAAAAATGTTTGAATCAAGTTGAGACAAAACAAAATAAAGCCTTGTAGGACGTTTGATAAAAATAAACATGAATACTTTGATCTTACAGAGGTCTTCTGCACAGTTAGGGTCGATCCCAACCATTGATTCATAAATTTCCTCAGAGCAGCTCGGGATTTTCATGTCTGTTGCTGTATGCGACATCGGCTCGTATACCTCAGCATCATTCTCTAAGTTTGTGTCGTCCCCACAGGATGGCTTTAGAATGTTTTCTGTCTCCTGGATTCATTTAAAGACCAGAAGACACTTTTAAAAAGGCGGGATGTCAAACCAATCCTAAACTACATGACCGAGGGTCCTGGCTGCACTTACAACAAAGTCATCCAACAGCTGTCTGAGGTGATTGAAGCCGCTCTTCTCTGCCAGCGTGTTTGGGTAGTCTCCATTCTTGTTGCTCACGCTGTAAGCCTGCAGCGCCCCGGGACACTGGAGGAGAAGCAAGGTGAGCTTCCTCAGGCCGTATCGGGCGGCAAAGTGGAGCAAAGTGGGAAACTCCTCAGCGCGTTGATCTTAAACACAAAAGTAAACAACCGTCGATCGTGAGAAGGCCAAACGAGTGAAGCAAGACATCAGATCGCTGAGCTCACACGCAGACATGTTGTCTTCTTCGATCTGGTGGACTCCAAACAGCTGAAGACCAATTTCAGGCATCTTGGATTTTAATGAGTCAGTTAGCAAAGTGTCCAGTGATTCAGTCGCGTTGGAAGAAAGGTCAAAAGCCTGAAAGTAAAGAAAATAAATAATTAGATATGTTCCATCAGCGCTACAAACTGAATAACTTTACCTCACCTGGCAGATGAAGTCCACGGGGTCAACAGCTTTCTCCAGGTATCGGCTGACTTCTCCCATACTTGTGTGAAACGTGACCGTCTTCAGGCTGACACGTGACTGGTCGGTGTAGAGAGTCAGTGATGTAATGCCGGCTGGCATGTCTAGAGGTAGAAAGAATAAAAATATCCTTAAAGAGATGCAGATCGACCGACACCTTTCAGGCTAGAGAGGCTGAAACTTTTCGGTCAAGCTTAGAAAGTCCAAACTCACAAGAAAGGTTCAACCATTCATTTTCACTCAGAGTTTGTTAAAGAGCGTCAGATACTAAACACGACGTCAAAGCTCCGCCTCTTCTAGAGCGATTGCCTTTTAGTCATTTCTGGGTCTGTTGATGCTGACTGCACTCATTTACACACACACATACATGCACGCATTTACACACACACATACATGCACGCATTTACACACACACATACATGCATACATTTACACACACACATACATGCACGCATTTACACACACACATACATGCATACATTTACACACACACATACATGCACGCATTTACACACCCACCCACACACATGCACTCATTTACGCTCAGACTCGTGCATGCATTTACGCACCCACACACATGCACTCATTTACACACACACACATACATGCACGCATTTATGCACACACACACACCTGCACGCATTTACACACACACCCACACACATGCACTCATTTACGCTCAGACTCGTGCATGCATTTACGCACCCACACACATGCACTCATTTACACACACACACACTTGCATGCATTTACGTATAGACACATGCACGCATTTACGCACACACACACCTGCACGCATTTACGCACACACATACCTGCACGCACTTACGCACACACACACATGCACGCACTTACGCACACACATACCTGCACGCACTTACGCACACACACACCTGCACGCATTTACGCACACACACACCTGCACGCATTTACGCACACACATACCTGCGTGCATTTACGCACACACATACCTGCACGCATTTACGCACACACACACCTGCACGCATTTACGCACACACATACCTGCGTGCATTTACGCACACACATACCTGCACGCATTTACGCATAGACACCCTGCACGCATTTACGCACACACATACCTGCACGCATTTACACACACACACACCTGCACGCATTTACGCACACGCACACCTGCACACATTTATGCACAGACCCTCATGCAAGCATTTACGTGCACACATACCTGCACGCATTTACGCACATACATACCTGCACGCATTTACGCACACGCACACCTGCACGCATTTACGCATCAGTGCAAAACCACAACACCAGTTCACAACACGCTCCTGTGTGCACGCACACGCACGGACACACACACAGTTTGATGGAAGGATTTCTATCCAATCAGTGAGAACAGGACGTGCACATTGATTGGACGAGGTTATTCTATGATTGTACGTTTCAATTGTGATTAAAATTATTCTTTATTTTGGAAAACAAATGTTAGTTTTTAGATGCCATCAGCATGTGAGGTATCTCAATGTTCTCATGACAAAACTCTAACATGAGACTGTGCTCTAACCTGTCACATAACAAGCTAAATGAAAGTCAAACATTTCAGATGGACCGTATGACAGCTGCTAACGTTGGCCCTGCCCTACTTTACCTCTACATTACAGTTCCTTTATCCATGTCCATCCTAGAGCTCCTCTCTGACCTTCATGCTTATTTAGAGCAGCTGATTTTTAAAGTTAGCAGAGTTCATCCTTGGTAGTGGGTTCACTCACTCATTTAAAGATATCGGCCAGAGGCAAAATTCGCTTGAACAGCATGTGTAAATGTGTATTAAAACCTCAGATGAAAAAGGTTTTTGGATTTTGATGGCTGGAATTGTAAGAAAATCTGATGTTTGTGACCGGCGCAGGAAAAACAGAAACTAACTTTCGGTCTAAGCCCTGGGCAGCTGGTGGTGTTTCACATGGAGCTCTGCTGAAACAGCTGTAGTAAACAACGCCTGACTCCGGTGTTTCTGCGTTAGCGTTATAGCGGAGAACATTGTGTCATCAGTCAGATGTAGCTTCTGAAGCCTCTACTAGTCCATCAGATTTGTTTTTTCTCTGGGATACGGCGACCAGAACGGATGTTGGATTACTGGAGAAGTTCAACCGAACTCCGACCCCGCCAGCTGGATATCACTACCAGAGGTGCAGACATGTTTTAGACCGTTTGACTCAGAAGATCTGCGACCCGATTTGGACATAGAGGAGGATTCTGTTCATCTTCAGAACCAAAATCGGTACAGTTTGTTTACTTTTCTTAAATATTTCATTTCTGTGCTCCACTGGGAGCTCTAAGCTGACGAGTTCTCAGCTGGTCTTAGCTCCATCATGTGTCCCAATATAGTTCAGTAATCTACAGTTTTACTGCTGTGTGTTTTTATTGATATAACTCTGGAAAATATTTAACCAACAATTTATCAGAATAAATCTTCCTGATGCTGGAGTAACTCCTTAGCTCAACTCGTTGTTTGCACTAATCCAGGATGTCATGGAGGTTCTAATGTTGAAATATAGAGATCATCTTTTAGATTATATGTGTGTGTGTGTGTGTGTGTGTGTGTGTGTGTGTGTGTGTGTGTGTGTGTGTGTGTGTGTGTGTGTGTGTGTGTCGTAGCTTTCCCAAAGGCCTTGTTCTTTCCTTACCGGAGCTAACACGGTTAGCAGTTTTGCTGCAGTCATGCTAACGGGACTTGTCTAGAGTCCAGAAGTAGCGGTGCGGTTCTAGATGGATGTATAGATGTAGGTTATTATTTTAGATCAGACCTGTAGGACACGGACAAATGGCTCAGACCTTTTGCTGCAGCCGTAAACACAATTTTATGTAATAATTAGGAGCATGAAAGTAAACAAACAGTGATTCACAATGCTAGCATCATCAGCTATCTTGTTTTACGTGCTGGAGTAAGGTATGCGAAACACAGTTCTTCACTGTCTGGAGGAGAGGATTTGGATTTTCTGTAATGATTTATGACAAAAGTCCTTAACAAAATAAAATACTGAACCCAGTACATGTTTATATAGATATTAAAGTGTAGTTATTTTGCATTTCTACAATTTTAATGCCGAGCCAATACCTTTAACCCTTCAGCACTGAAATCATTTTGTTCGTTCCAATCCTCCTAAATAATCCTCCAATTATCCAGCTGGAATCCTGAAGGGTCCCGTAACGTCCATCCTGTCAGAACAGGCCTTGGGAGCCCAGGTGTTACTAGAACTAATGGTGTCTCCTCACCAGCGTGAGCCTCCAAACTGTGAAGGTTGGTCTCCAAACATGAACTTTAAATTCATGCATTTATCTCCTCTTGTAACACTTTAACATGTTTTAAAAGGCTTGTATCATGATATGTTACACCTCCCAGACCAAAGATAGGTCCAAGATAAGATAAAACATTATCATAAACACTGTAGAGACATCATTATGTATGAAATACAGTATACGTTATTTTCCTGAGCCATTACTTCAGCCAAGATATAGGATGCATGGATTTGATGAAACCATGCTGTCTCATGCAGTCCTATATGTGTAACACACACACACACACACACACACACACACACACACACACACACACACACACACACACACACACACACACACACACACACACACACACACACACACACCATGTCTAATTTAACTACACTGAACTGCTTTCGTAATAATTTAATCTCTTATTCTGGAGTAAAATAAAGAAACAAGCTAAATCATCACATATCGGTGGCATCAAGAAGCATCTTCTGAGTTCAAACACAGGGATGGAGCACAATGTTTACACCTGAACAGTATCAGGATTAACTCACAGAGGCTGCAGGTCTTCTGTTTTATGAGCAGAGCGCTGATAATCGGCTTCTTAGGAGCGCTAAACGTTATTTTGCCGCTTCCGTGCGGAGCGGTAGAGAAACACAATTCAAACACGAAACCGAGCAGAATTCTGATGACGTCACACCGGCGTGCAAAGGTGCGGGTTCCAACCCACAGGAGAGGAGGTAAACAGCGAGTGGATCACAGGCACTGAACTGATGTTTTAGAGCAAAACTGCGGTAAAAATGGCTGTTTGTCCTCATTAATCTGTGTTAAAGAGAGCTATGTGCGGTTAGATGCGGCGCTCATGCAGGTGCCTCTTTCGGTGCCGATGCTGCTACACGCAATATTTTTAATTTATTAAGCCTACAATTTATTTTTACTCAGTAACGGATATGATTTAAAATGTAGCGAATTACAATTATTTTTTTAAAAACGTTCTCAAGTAAAAGTAAAAGTAGAGATTTAAAAAAACGACTTAAAAAGTATAAATATACAAAAAAGCTACTCAATTACAGTAAAGTGAGTAGATGTAATTCGTTACTTTCCGCCTCTGCATACCCGCATGCATTTACGCAGACACATGCACATAACGCATTTAGCACACACATACCCGCATGCATTTACGCACACACACACACACCTGCACACATTTACGCACACACACACACCTGCACACATTTACGCACACACACACACACCTGCACACATTTACGCACACACACACACACACCTGCACGCATTTACGCAGACACGTGCACGTAACGCATTTACGCACACACATACCCGCATCCATTTACGCACACACACACACCTGCACACATTTATGCACACACACACACACACACACACACACACACACACACACACACACACACACACACCTGCATGCATTTACGCAGACACATGCACATAACGCATTTAGCACACACATACCCGCATGCATTTACGCACACACACACACACACCTGCACGCATTTACGCACACACACATACCCGCATGCATTTACGCACACATTTAAGCTGCTTATGACGTGTTTCCTGCAGGTAGACTCACCAGGTGCAGCAACACTTATCGTGTATTCATTTTCCACATTGGCTGGCACCTTCTCTGAAGCTCCATTTTCAGATGAAAACTCCACCTCTGGTGCTGTCCCATAATGCATTTTGGTTGAGAAAATGATGAAAAGTGTCTCTGGCTCCTAAAAAAGAAATATGAGATGCTGAACAGATGAGCATCATCATCAGAAGCACATAATCTTGAGTCTTACCCCACACAGGACCCTGCTGGGTTGGATGGTCAGGCAGTTTTGGTGACTGGGAGACGGGTTTTCTTGGCTTGTTGACTTCTTCTCCTCCATCAGGATTGTTAAACTTGGGTTTTCCGATGCCACTTCCGTGTTTTTGTCTGTGGTGGGATTTTCAGGGGAAGGTGCTGCTTTTATGCCCATCTTTGCTGAGGTTTCTCTCCCACTTTTAGATGCTGCTCGTTTACCTTTTGATGAGGAGAGAAACAAATTTAAAATAATTTCTTAAAATTAGTATTTTTTTAATCAAAAGTATTTAGGAGACACTTGATGTTATTATTTGAAGGTGTTTGTTAGTGTCTCAAACCCGCTAACGACGCTTATGGTTGAAGGATTGATAAAAATTAATTATGTGCGTTCTGGTATAAAATCTGAATTTCGGGGGCCTTTAAAGGTGAAATTTGTAGGACTGACATACTGTGGTCAAATATGGCTTCTGCAGTCCATTTTTTGAGCAAAAATGTTATTCTTGTTCTGCGAGTTTCATGGCTGTTGCCAGTTACAGATTCAGGTTTCCTCCAGCACTTTATAAGCCTGGCGGCCCGCCAGGCATTGCTTGGCCACCCGCCAGACTAAGCGTCATGCCCCGCCCCCCACTCCGACCCTACAGTGTCCGCTGACACGAACGGCGCAGCAAAACTAGAGCCCTGTACAGGTTCTGAGCTAATACTGGTGAGAAACAGCAGCGGAACATGTGCAACCCCCCCACCCCCCACCCCACCTCTCACGGAGGAGCGCTGCGGGACGGAGCACGTGACACCCCCCATCCCCAGGCTTTTTCTGGGGGAAACCCTGCAGATCATTTATCAAGCTCGCTTACGCACAAAACGGGATCGGAAAACTGCGAAAGCAACTTTCCACGTAAACTTTGGGATTTATAAACGAAAACGTAGCGGAAAAATGTGCGCAACTTTAAGTTGACTAAGGACCTGGCTTAAGCACATGTTGGACATGGAGAGCACCTGCAGTGCTGCTGCTGAGAAGATACAATTATCACTTGTACCGCTTTGTGTTCACACAGAACAACATTTATGCCACAACATAGGAAACCACTGCACAGTTAAATAATAATACAGTCATCATTACTGTCGGTGATGGATTCCAGAATGGTGGAAATGTAAACCGCCGGTTCATCATCAGCATAGAGTTTTCTCCATGTCGGCCAATCCCGGAAACTCCCAGTGGAGACGTCATCCTCGGACACCCCACACAGCAATGTCACCACCTTGTGTGGAGGGCGGAGGAGTTCCTGGAGCGCTCCGTGCAGCTCTCGGTCGAAGAGGATGTCTAGGAACAACCCCGTGAGAAGCAGCACGATGCAGCTGCAGCTTTGGAAGTTGTCAAAGTTGTAACCGTGGAGCCGATCGGCGGGGCTCACGGTGTACAGCAAAATTGACTCTTTGTTGAACTTCTGAGATGATTTTAAGATCTGCTGCAAGTACGTGGCCCATTCCTGAGCTTCGTCGGTGTGTAGAATCAGCAGCTCGTAGGACTCTGAGGCTCCTGCAGAACAGAACAGAGAACAGGCGTCATGACCAGGTCAGAAGAGAGGTCTGCTCAGAAACATCACACTAATGACGTGCCACTAGTGATAATATTTGTGGGTTTCCACGCTGCAGCAGGTTGTGTTTGTCGTGGAAAGGCTCCACAACGCAGCACCTGTCCAACTGTGGAATGTCAAGGTGACTGTGGTCGGGAGAATGAATGTCCCCACTGTTTGGGATTTCAGAGCGGAGCCAACAAGGAGCCGAGCAAACAGCGAACTGTGTCAACACTGATCGGAGTGATTCAGGTCGACTCATTACAGCGTTTAACCGGGGCCAGTTCACCCCTGAACACGCTAACTGGGAGAGAAACCCAACACAAGCCGTCACCTTCATCACCGCTGAGACACGTCTGCTTGTGAAACGCCTAAATGTGGGAGATGTTTAATCTCACAGGATGCAGTTATACTTTGTTCCTCTTTTAAAAGTCAGAGTGGATCATTTTCACCAGAGAATCCAACAAAATCCTTCAAAATAAGCCTATTTATTCAGAATGATGACAGTTTTCCAATAGATACGTGTTTTTGGTTTACACGTATACTTTTACACCATCCTGGTGAACATCATAGATCTCGTATTTACCTGATTCAGGACTTGAGATGAGCTTTTCCATCGTTTTGGCTCAAATATGTCCAAAATCATCCCAAAAGCAGCGAATTTCCACCAGAATATTTCCTTTTGCTTCGGTGAACTCACCGGAGCTTTGCGTCTCACCACCTCACACCAAACTATCTATGAGCAGCTTCAGCCCTTTGCTCTGTTGTATAAATAGCAACACTTAGTTTCCTGATTTTGGTAGCTCTGCCCCACTTCCTGAAACAGTTGAAGAAGTGAGAAACCGTGCTGCTGTCATGGCAAAAAGTGCAACACGTCTGCAGTTATGTGCTGTTTGTCGTAAAGTACCAGGAAAATTTGGGCTTTTTTGAGGTAAAACGGATTTAAAGCAGTAACAGTAAAGTAATAACTTTGTGTTTTAGACCTGAGAAGAGATACAGGCACGGTGTCCTATGTGAGCAGCGTTTTCAGGCACTCTTTTGTTCTCTTTTATCCAAAATAATGCACAAACATCCATTCACCTGTTGTGACGATTGCATGCTGCTTCCGTTTTTCCACTTCCTTAACAAGATGCAGATCTTTGGGAACGTTTCAGGGTTCAAACCTGTGGCTGACATTTAAAATCTCGCTTATCAAAGAGACAATAACGCTCGATATGTGTGGCAACAGTTTAAACTCCACTGTGGTGCAGATATCAAAGTTAATGAAGAACCTGATCATAAAACCTGTTTAAGCACTCAGATGCAAAGTTTCTTACATGCAGAAGTCTAACGTGACGAATACAAGAGGGACGCGCAGTGTTATTGCTGAGAGGAATTTTCGTGTTTCCTTCAGAGAAAACATTTTATCAGCTCTAGAATGACAGCATCTCCCCCACCACCCTCCAGTTACATCTGTCCAGGTGAGGAGAGAACAGGGGCGGCTGGTCCTGACGGGATCAGCTTTGTGACGTGGTCACGCACATGGTCAACCTGAGCCTTCAGCTGGAGCAGGTCTCCATCCTGTGTTTGGTTCCAGGTCCCAAAACATCACATCCCAGGGAACCAGACCACTGCAGTCGCCTTGAACTCCCATCTGATGAAGAACTTGGAAAGACTCGTCCTCACCCATCTACGTTCAGTGGTGAGACCAGAAATAGACCCACTGCTATTTGCATATAAACCACGCAGGCAGGGTCTGAAATTAAAATTTTTACTCACCGGCCAAGTTGGCCGGTAGATGATGAAAATCTACCGGCCAAGCATATTTTTTACCGGCCAAAATTCTAAATGATTTAGATCTACCTAAAGCATGTAATTCTATATTATGTTGATTCCAAACAGAGTGACAAAATAATTAAAACATCAATTAATAAGATAAACAACTCTTGTCATTTTTACTATTTATTTATTTATTTATTTTTAGAGGCGTTTTTATGAACTCTTTCATTGAAATCTAGTCAGACTCCTTGTTTTCTCTGTCCATGAAGTCTGGCCTCCTGCTTCTGACACCGTCTTTGTGCCAAAGCATTACAGCCTCATTTGGGTCCTAGTCCTTGGTCTCTGGAGAACACAGCTGCACCATGAGAATATCTGAAAGTGTGTCAGGGCTAGGGTTGTCACGGTAACCGGTGTAGCGGTAAACCTCAGTAAAAAAGTTGACAATAATAATTATCGTCTTGTTTTTTAAAATATGTATTATCTCTGTGCATTTCCGTGGCTGCGGTGTAGACGCGGTGACCCTTACCAGCCACCGTATCATCTGCTGAAGTTGCCGGCGGCACAGGCGCACTTTGTTGTTTACAACCAAAACTTTCTTGAAGCTAAAGCTGAAATAACGGCCAAAGGAGGAGACGGCAGTGCTCGGGTCATTTATTATCCCTCAAAGAAGACAAAGTCGGAAGTACGGGCATGTTTGGATATTGGAAGAATGCCGAGGGACAGTTGATAGAAGACGGCTATCCTGTTTGCAGCACGTGCAGAAAAAGTGTCTGTGAAAGGCAGCAACGCTTCAAATCTCATGACACACCTGCGTGGCCATCATAATGTAGCCATTGTCTCACGACTCCGCCGTCTCCAGTTTGCCACTTTTCACAAAATCTTCTGGTTGCCACTGGTCCTGGTGGTTTTTCTTCCAGTTTGACGAGTTTTCTTTTGGAAGGCTGGCTGACTCCAGTTAAAAACCGCCACATTTCGCCGCTAGTTTTAACACGAAGCTAACTGCTAACTTGCTAAAATTATTGAATGGGATAGGTGGAAATGACGTTGGATGTGGCGCTCACGTTTCGCGTACGTTTGTGTACGTTGCATGCAGGCGGGAGGAGTATCATAAATCCATGGAAGATGACTGATAAACATAACTAATTTGGTGCAAACATTTACTCGCTATGTGGCAGATAGAGCTCAAAAATTTACTTGCCAAATGGAGCAATTTGTTCGCATTTGGCGAGTGTTAATTTAGGACCCTGCACACAGGGGAGTGGAGGACGCGCTCATCTACCTGCAGCATTGGGCTCTCACTCACCTCAAGGTGCAAAAAAGCACTGTGAGAGTCATGTTCTTTGACTTCTCAGTTGCCTTCAACACCATCCAGCCGTATCTACTGCAGCAGAAGATGAGGGGTGCAGGAGGGGACGAACGTCTGACTACATGGACCATAAACAACCTCACCAACAGGCCACAGTTCGTGGGGCTGCACAACTACATCTGTCTGGGGTGACGGTGGCACAGGAGTTAAGTGCTCGCCCCGCAATCGGAAGGTTGCAGGTTCGAGCCCCGCTCAGTCTGTCACTGTCGTTGTGTCCTTGGGCAAGACACTTAACCCACGTTGCCTGCTGGTGGTGGTCGGAGGGACCGGTGGCGCCAGTGCTCGGCAGCATCGCCTCTGTCAGTGCGCCCCAGGGCAGCTGTGGCTACATCGTAGCTCATCCCCACCAGTGTGTGAATGTGTGTGTGAATGGGTGAATGACTGATTGTGTTGTAAAGCGCCTTGAGGGGTTCCAGGACTCTAGAAGGCGCTATATCAAATACAGGCCATTTACCATTTGACATCTGAGGTGGTTGTGTGCAGTACTGGAGCACTACAGGGTACGGTGCTCTCACCCTTTCTCTTCACCGTCTACACCTCAGACTTCTCCCACAATACCAGCAGCTGTCACCTCTAGAAGTTCTCTGATGACTCGGCCATTGTCGGCTCTGTATCTGTTGGGAATGACCATGAGAACAGGTCAGTCACCATGGACTGTGGTCTGATGGGGGTGCAGGCAACTCTAAACGAGACAGGAAGAGACTGAACAAGCTAGTTCACAAAGCTAGCTCAGTTCTGAGCTGCCCACTGAATTCAGTTGAGGAGGCGTGTGAAAGAAGATGGTGGGGAAGATGACCGCCATCTTAAAAATCCTCTCTCACCCACTGCATTCCACCTGTGGAGACCATGGACAGCTCCTTCAGAGGCAGACTGAGACATTCCAGATGTAAAACAGAACACTACAGTGTCATTCATCCCCTCTGCAGTTAGAGTGTTTAACTCTTCAGTTTAAGCTGTACTGGCATTATCCTGGTACACACCACCACCAATGCAATACCCAGTATGTGTTCAATACTTGTGCAATACCGGATTTACATGGTACAGTGGTGTGAAAAACTATTGGCCCCCTTCCTGATTTCTTATTCTTTTGCACGTTTGTCACACAAAATGTTTATGATCATCAAACACATTTAACCGTTAGTCAAAGATAACACAAGTAAACACAAAGTGCAGTTTGGAAATGATGGTTTTTATTATTTAGGGAGAGAACAAAATCCAAACCTACATTGCCCTGTGTGAAAACGTAATTGCCCCCTGAACCTAATAACTGGTTGGGCCTCCCGTAGCAGCAATAACGGCAATCAAGCGTTTGCGATAACTTGCTACGAGTCTTTTACAGCGCTCTGGAGGAATTTTGGCCCCCTCATCTTTGCAGAATTGTTGTAATTCTGCTTTATTTGAGGGTTTTCAAGCATGAACCGCCTTTTTAAGGTCATGCCATAGCATCAGGGCCAGATTAAGACTTTGTTGTACCCTGGGCAACAATATTCAAGGGCCCCATCATCACGAACCGAGGATCACCATAATGTGGTCACATACAGAATATTTTACTGTAATATGCAGTAAATAAACTCAATACTTGAATGCCTGACATCATGTAACCCGCCCAGAGTAACCTTTGACCCACCTCGTGTGGACTGACCAATGAGGAGAGGGTCTTAACTTGAGGCCCTCTCTTCATTGGTCAGTCTGTATGAGACTGACTCTCAACTGACGTTCAGTCGTAGGCAGTGAAGCGTCTCTGTGCAGTGCAAAAGCCCGGGTGGACAGTTTGTTTAATGTAGGGTGACCATATTTCCATTTCCAAACAAGAGGACAGGGGATCTGTGCCTATGACGTCACACTATGGCAACGCCACACAAACCACGTTGGGACCCATTTTTTGTAAGAACTAAATTAATATCAGATTCTGCCAAAAAAGGGCTCTAAAACAATTCATATGTAAATATTTTGCATATTTTGTAACAACCAGGGCTGGAGGACCCGTGAAAGCACCAGACACAGTAAGACGCTTTAAAGTTTTTATTTGAGAACACACAGGGGAGTGTTACCAGTCTGTAGGAAGGGCAGTAGCAGAAGGCTTGGTCAGGAGGGGAAATCCAAGGTCAGGAGTCCAGAAGATCAGAAACTGTGAGATAATCCAGTCAGGGAGCAGGCAGGTGGCAAGGTCGAGGTTCAGAAACAAGGTCAGGAACTTGAGGTTTAGGCAGGGTTTTAGAATGCTGGATAATCTACTAACAAATGCTTTCAAAAATCTGGCACTGGCTTGGCGTTTCTCCTGATGTTATATAGAGGTGGTTGCAGGTGGAGCTGATGAGTTAATGTGAGACAGGTGGTTTGAATCAGGTAGATGATGAGCTGGTTGTGGTTGCTGGGGAAACCGGGCCTGGCTGGAGAGGTGGCATGACAGAATCCCCCCCACAAGGGCCGGCACCGGACGGCCCACCCGGCCGGCCAGGACGGGAGCGGCGGGAGTCCCGGAGGAGAGAGAGGTCGACGAAGCGGCGAGCGGGAACCCAGGACCGCTCCTCAGGACCAAAACCAGCCCAGTCCACCAGGTATTGAAGCCCACGGCCCCGGCGCCGGGAACGGAGGACCCGCCGCACAGCCCAGACCGGACCACCAGGAAGGAGCCGGGCGGGCGGAGGGGGCCCGGAGGAGGGCACGAGAGACGAGGACACCACAGGTTTCACCTTTGACACATGGAAAGAGGGGTGGACCCTAAGGGCCCTGGGAAGGCGGAGGCGAACAGCAGCAGGGTTGATGACCTTGGAAATGGGGAAGGGACCAATGAAACGGGGAGCCAACTTCCTGCAGTCCACCCTGAGCGGGATATCGGCCGTCGACAGCCAGACCTTCTGACCCACCCTATATGCGGGAGCCGGAATGCGCCGCCTGTTGGCCGAGCGGGCATATACTGCAGAGGCTTGGAGGAGACGGCGCCTAGCGGACCACCAGGCACGGCGACATCTGAGGGCGGCGGCATAGGCAGAGGGGACGTGGGCCAGGGTCTCTTGAATGGAAAACACAGGGGGTTGATAACCAAAAACAGTGAAAAAGGGAGACACACCTGTCGCAGTAGTGGGTAGAGAGTTCATAGCGTGTTCCACCCAAGGCAGGTTCTGGGACCAGGTTGTGGCGTCGTCCTGGCACAAGAGGCGTAGCTTGGTTTCCATTTCTTGGTTGTGTCTCTCCGTCTGTCCGTCGGTCTGTGGATGAAACCCAGAGGAGAGGCTCACCTGAATCCCCAACCGGGCACAAAAAGCTTTCCAGAACCTGGACACAAACTGGGGTCCTCTGTCCGAGACGATGTCTTGTGGAAGACCATGGAGGCGGAAGACCTCACGTGCCAAGATATCAGCCATGTCAGATGCGGTGGGGAGTTTCTTGAGGGGGACCAGATGGACCATCTGGAAAAACGGTCCACGACTGTGAGGATAACTCTAAAGGAGTTAGATGGAGGTAAGCCTGTGACGAAATCCATGCTCAGATGAGACCAGGGCCGGTGTGGGACGGGCAAAGGTCGTAGAAGACCGGCAGGGGGTCTACGAGAGGCCTTTGCTTTGGCACAGTCGGGGCAGGCCCTGACAAACTCCCGGGAGTCCTTGGCCAACGCCGGCCACCAGAATCTGCTTCTGACCACGTTTATAGTCCTGGTAATGCCTGGGTGACAAAAAAGGCGAGAACTGTGACAGAATAACAATACCTCTGTCCGTAGGTGGTCAGGAACGTAGATCCGACCAGGCGGGCACTGAGGAGGTGCTGGGTAGAGATGTTCTGTCTCCTTGAGTTTGTTCTCCAGAGCTAGGCGGGAGACGCCCAGCAGGACCCCCTTGGGGAGGACTGTAGAGTCCGTGGAGGCGTTGGGTTCAGGTACCTGGTGTTCCATGATCCGAGATAGAGCATCTGGCTTGGTATTCTTGGTGCCAGGTCTGTAAGACAAGTGGAAGTTGAAACGGCTAAAAAACAAGGCCCACCTGGCTTGACGGGGGTTGAGACGCTTGGCTGTCTGTAGATACTCCAGGTTTTTATGGTCAGTCCAGACCAGAAAAGGTGTGATAGCCCCCTCAAGCCAATGCCTCCACTCCTCCAGGGCGAGCTTAACCGCCAACAGTTCCCGGTCACCCACGTCGTAGTTTCGTTCAGCTGGAGATAGGGTCTTAGAAAAGAAAGCACATGGGTGAACCTTGTTATCAGAGCTGCGCTGGCTCAAAACGGCGCCTACACCAACAGCTGAGGCATCCACCTCTACAATGAACTGGCGTGCAGGATCCGGGGAGTGGAGAACTGGAGCGGTTGTAAACAGTTCTTTGAGTTTGAGAAATGCCCGGTTAGCATAATCAGTCCACACATAACTGACCTTGTTAGAGGTGAGGGCATGGAGAGGTGCAGCGATCCTGCTGTAACCTTTGATGAACCGCCGGTAGAAATTAGCAAACCCCAGGAAGCGTTGGAGCTGCTTTCTGTCTGTCGGAGGGGGCCAGTCAACCACAGCGGTCACCTTGGTGGGGTCCATGGAGATCTGATTGGGGGAGAGTATGAATCCCAGGAAGGACATGGAGGCCTTGTGAAACTCACATTTTTCTGCTTTTATAAAGAGGTTGTTTTGCAGCAACCTGAGAATGACTGCTCTGACGTGTCTTCTGTGGGTGTCCAGATCGGGAGAGAACACAAGGACATCATCTAGGTAAACAAACACAAACCTCCCCACCATATCACGTAAAACATCATTGACGAGGGCCTGGAAAACAGCAGGGGCGTTGGTGAGGCCAAAGGGCATGACCAGGTATTCATAATGTCCATTTGGGGTGTTAAAAGCAGTCTTCCACTCATCCCCTTCTCGAATGCGCACCAGATGGTAAGTGTTGCGCAAATCAAGCTTGGTAAAAACCTGGGAACCTCGAAGGGAGTCGAAAGCAGAGTTGATAAGAGGGAGAGGATAGCGGTTCTTTACCGTAATGTTGTTAAGTCCTCTGTAGTCGATACAGGGTCGTAAAGAACCATCCTTCTTCCCCACGAAGAAAAATCCAGCACCAGCCGGAGAAGAGGAGGGGCGGATGATTCCTGATTGTAGGGACTCGTGGATGTATTTCCTCATGGCTTCTTGCTCTGTAAGAGAAAGGGAAAACAGACGCCCTCTAGGGGGTGAAGTTCCAGGCAATAAATCAATGGCACAATCATAGAGGCGATGAGGAGGTAACCTGGTAGCACGATGCTTGTTAAAAGCCTCCTTGAGGTTATGGTACTCAATAGGGACTTTTGAGAGGTCCGGGTAGGTTTCCGATGAGTCAGGTGTACGTAGGAGACTAGGAGAGGCATTAGTCAAACATTGGGACATACACTGGTCAGACCATCCCAAAATCTCCCCCTTACGCCAATCCAGCTGTGGATTGTGAGTGCGCAACCAGGTGATTCCCAAGATGACAGAGATGTTAGGAGAGGGGGTGGCCAGGAAATTTAGGGTTTCGACATGGTTCCCCCCAAGCCTCATGGTGATTGGGTCAGTTTCATGGGTGGCTTGGTAAATGATGTGTCCATCAATAGCCTGCACTTCTTGAGTCCGGGCGATGGGGTGCAGGGGCAGGCCAATAGACTCAGCAAAAGAAATGTCCATAAAGTTTGTGTCAGCTCCAGAGTCAATAAACACAGGACAGCTGTGCTCCTGTTTGGCATAAAAAAACGTAGCAGAGGCAAAAGGTCGTACGGGGGGTTTTGGAACCAAACGACCCAATAGAGCCCTCCCCTTCTCTATTGAGCATGCCCTTTTAACGTGCAGTTACGTACGCTGTGATCTGAGCCCCCACAATAAAAACACAGGTTGAGTAACCGACGTCTAGATCTCTCTTTTTCTGTGAGCTTGGTCTTCCCGATTTGCATGGGTTCATCATGGGAGGACTGTGGTGTGTTGTAGTTACTCACAGTTGCGTTTCCAGGTGAAGTTGCCGGACCTATGGGCGCAGAGCGGGGACTGACAGGTGGCATGGGTCTCCTGGACCTGTCTCTCCGCCTCTCCAACAGTCGGAGGTCGATGCGGGTGGCGAGATTCTCGAGGTCCTCCAGGCTTCTAGGAAACTCTCGAGTTGCCAATTCATCCTTGATCCGGTCCGAGAGACCCTGATAGAACATGTCCATGAGGGCTGCCTCATTCCAGTCGCTCCCTGCAGCCACAGCATGGAAGTCGATGATATAGTCGTTAACCCTCCGGGTTCCTTGTTCCAAAATCAATAATCCTCGGGTGGCCTCCCTACTTGGTAAAACAGGGTTAAAAATCCGAATGAGTTCATTCGAGAAAGCACAGTAATTAAAACAGATAGGAGAGTCCTTAGCCCATTCAGCGGTGCCCCAAACCTTGGCTTGGTCCGACAATAACGAGATCACATAAGCCACGCGAGAGCGTTCGGTTGGAAATGATGAAGGCTGTAGTTCAAAGTGAATCTCGCATTGGGTGAGGAAGGGGCGGCATTGTTTGGGCTCACCTTTAAAAACTTCCGGTGGAACAAGACGAGGTTCGTGGACAGGGGAGACCCGGAACTGAACCGGGGATGCGGAAGCCATCGGGACGTCGGTCACATGATGAGATGAGTCACTGGTTCGGAGCAGATCCAGGAGTTCGTTTACTTTGTCTTCCAGACCAGAAATGGAGCGTTCCACACCGAGCTGCCATTCCTGTGTCGGTGCTGGGTCCATGGTGGCCAGATTTTTCTGTAACAACCAGGGCTGGAGGACCCGTGAAAGCACCAGACACAGTAAGACGCTTTAAAGTTTTTATTTGAGAACACACAGGGGAGTGTTTCCAGTCTGTAGGAAGGGCAGTAGCAGAAGGCTTGGTCAGGAGGGGAAATCCAGAGGCAGAGTCCATGTAACAAATCCAAGGTCAGGAGTCCAGAAGATCAGAAACTGTGAGATAATCCAGTCAGGGAGCAGGCAGGTGGCAAGGTCGAGGTTCAGAAACAAGGTCAGGAACTTGAGGTTTAGGCAGGGTTTTAGAATGCTGGATAATCTACTAACAAATGCTTTCAAAAATCTGGCACTGGCTTGGCGTTTCTCCTGATGTTATATAGAGGTGGTTGCAGGTGGAGCTGATGAGTTAATGTGAGACAGGTGGTTTGAATCAGGTAGATGATGAGCTGGTTGTGGTTGCTGGGGAAACCGGGCCTGGCTGGAGTGGTGGCATGACATATTTATTGCAAAATCTAATTTTTCTGCTTCAGCGCTGCAACAAGGTTTTATTAATAAGAAATTATTATACCTTTTGTTTTACTACAGCATCGGTAAGCTTCCTCTGCACAGATTATTTAGGATGCTTGTTTCAGCTGAGAGATTAGACGATAGGATCAATGACAAAATAAGTTGTCACACACTCCATGGAAACTTTCAGAGAATCCACAAATAGTGGCTTTCACATGGTTTTGTTACTTTTTGCAGGTTTAGAAAAGCAGCAGATGAGACAGCATGTCTGATAATTTAGTTTTTCATCTGATAATATTAGAACATGTCAGTAATGTCTGAGGGGCTTTTATAAACAGTGTATAACTAATACTCCTGGAGAGGGTATGAATTACACAGAGGCTTGGGGAGCCCAGTAATGGGGGGGGGGGGGGGGGGGCTGTCATTTTGCCTTGGCCCCCAAAATGTCTTGAAACGGCCCTGGCTGTGTGACTGAGTGTTGAAGGTGATCTGAATTGTATCAGATGTATAAATATGACATGTGTATAACTTATTGTTTTATACAGGTAAAAACGTGTAGTGGAGATAAATCTACCTACATTTTACTTTTCAACACTTTGTTTTGTTTTTATTTAACTATTTTCCTGTCCTGTCTGTCTCTCTTCTTCCTGCATCTCCTCTAAACTCTCCAGAAAAACTGCTGCCTGGATACTTACTTTTTCAACTCATCAGTTACTTCTGAGCAGATCAAAGGGATCTCCTGACCGCAAAGCGGAGTGCGCCTTTCGATGCTGCGTCAGTGAGGTGAAATCACCGCAGCACAGGTGATGAGCTCCGCAGTAGCAGAGCGCTTCAGGCACAAATAAGACAGAAAGTAGAGAACATGTGCGGACATGAATGATCGTGTGCTAATTATAGTTTTTTGGTTGCGCCACTTTGAGAATGGACCGTGCGCTGGAAGCAGCTGCCTGGAGCGCTGCGCAACAAAGCGCTGTGCCACTCTCTGTGCTCTCTGCTCAAAAGAGTCCAAAAATGATGTAATAGAGGTAGAAAACTTTTTTCTGGCTCCCCTGGATGTGTAGGATATACAGCTGCCCCATAATTCGATCCCTGCTCCTGGATGAAAAGCCGGACATTTTCACCAATACAAGAGCCCCCAGTCCAGACGCCCGGGCAGAGAGTGAAAAGTGGACACGTCCGGGGAAAACAGAACAGTCACCCTAGTTTAATATAAAGCGGGAGGTTACAGATAGGCCTACAGTATTTTGCTTGTGCCCTTGTTGCCTTGGGCCCTTTAGAGTTCGTGGGCCCTGGGCAATTGCCCAGTTGCCCATTTGGTTAATCCGGCCTTGCATAGCATCTCAATAGGATTCAGGTCAGGACTTTGACTAGGCCACTCCAAAGTCTTCATTTTGTTGTTCTTCAGCCATTCAGAGGTGGATTTGCTGGTGTGTTTTGGGTCATTGTCCTGCTGCAGCACCCAAGATGGCTTCAGCTTTAGTTGACGAAAAGATGGCCGGATATTGTCCTTCAGGATGTTTTGGTAGACAGTAGAATTCATGGTTCCATTCATCACAGTAAGCCTTCCAGTTCCTGAAGCAGCAAAACAACCCCAGACCATCACACTACCACCACCATATTTTACTGTTGTATGATGCTCTCTGTCTGAAATGCTGTGTTACTTCTACGCCAGATGCAACGGGACATTTGCCTTCCAAAAAGTTCAACTTTTGTCTCATCAGTCCACGAGGTATTTTCCCAAAAGTCTTGGCAATCATTGAGATGTTTCTTAGCTAAACTGAGACAAGCCCTAATGTTCCTTTTGCTTAACAGTGGTTTGTGTCTTGGAAATCTGCCATGCAGGCCATTTTTGCCCAGTCTCTTTCTTATGGTGGAGTCGTGAACACTGACCTTAATTGAGACAACTGAGGCCTGCAGTTCTTTAGAAGTTGTCCTGGGACCTTTTGTGACCTCTCGGATGAGTTGTCTCTGCGCTCTTGGGGTAATTTTGGTCGGCCGCCCTCTCCTGGGAAGGTTCACCACTGTTCCATGTTGTTGCCATTTGTGGATAATGGCTCTCACTGTGGTTCGCTGGAGTCCCAAAGCTTTAGAAATGGCTTTATAACCTTTACCAAACCGATAGATCTCACTTACTTTTGTTCTAATTTGTTCTTGAATTTCTTTGGATCTTGGCATGATGTTTAGCTTTTGAGGTGCTTTTGGTCCACTTCTCTGTGTCAGGCAGCTCATATTTAAGTGATTTCTTGATTGAAACAGGTGTGGCAGTAATCTGGCTTGGGGGTGGCTACAGAAATTGAACTCAGGTGTGAAACACCACAGTTTGTCATGGTGTAGGAGGTGGAGACAGCGGACCATGTGTGGATGAGCTGAGCAGGAGGTAAAAATGGTTTAATGGCAGGATGGGATGAACAGGAACACCAACAAACAACAACAATGATCTGACAAAGACAGGGGCAAAACAGGTGGTATAAATATAGAGGGCTAATTAGGGAAACATGGGCAGGTAAACGAGGGACAGGTGAGAACAATAAGGGTAATCATGGCAGGAGAGAAACACAGTCAGGCGGGCAGGGGCAGATCGTGACACAGTTGGGTTATTTTTTAACAAGGGGGGCAATTACTTTTTCACACAGGGCAATGTAGGTTTGGATTTTGTTCTCTCCCTAAATAATAAGAGCCCACATTTCAAAACTGCATTTTGTGTTTACTTGTGTTATCTTTGACTAACGGTTAAATGTGTTTGATGATCAGAAACATTTTGTGTGACAAACATGCAAAAGAACAAGAAATCAGGAAGGGGGCAAATAGTTTTTCACACCTGTGTCCCTTACAGTATGCTGCATAGTTCTAGAACCCAAGTTCCCTACTGTAGGATCAATATTCTATTCTATTCTATTCTAATGGGCAGAGATCTCATTTAGTACATAAACTGGTTGAATGATCTGCGAGCAGGGTCCGAAATAAAAATTTTTACTCACCGGCCAAGTTGGCTGGTAGATGATGAAAGTCTAGCGGCCAAAATTCTAAATGATTTAGATCTACCTAAAGCATGTAATTCTATATTATGTTGATTCCAAACAGAGTGACAAAATAATTAAAACATCATTTAATAAGAAAAACAACTCTTTTGTCATTTTTACTATTTATTTATTTATTTTTAGAGATGTTTTTATGAACTCTTTCATTGAAATCTAGTCAGACTCCTTGTTTTCTCTGGAGTCTGGCCTCCTGCTTCTGACACCGTCTTTGTGCCAAAGCATTACAGCCTCATTTGGGTCCTAGTCCTTGGTCTCTGGAGAACACAGCTGCACCATGAGAATATCTGAAAGTGTGTCAGGGCTAGGGTTGTCACGGTAACCGGTGTAGCGGTAAACCCCGGTAAAAAAGTTGACAATAATAATAACCGTTTTGTTTTTAAAAAAATATATTATCTCAGTGGTGGATTACCGTGGCTGCGGTGTAGGCGCGGTGACCCTTACCAGCCACCGTATCGTCTGCTGAAGTTGCCGGCGGCACATGCGCACTTTGTTGTTTACGACCAAAACTTTCTTTAAGCTAAAGCTGAAATAATGGCCAAAGGAGGAGACGGCAGTCGGGACATTCATTATCCCTCAAAGAAGACAAAGTCGGAAGTATGGGCATTTTTTGGATATTTGAAGAATGTCGAGGGACAGTTTATAGAAGACGGCTATCCAGTTTAAAGCACGAGCAGAAAACGTGTCTGTGAAAGGCAGCAACGCTACGTGGCCATCATAATGCAGCCATTGTCTCACGACTCCTCCACTTTTCACAAAATCTTCTGGTTGCCACTGGTCCTGGTGGTTTTTCTTCCAGTTCGACGAGTTTTCTTTTGGAAGGCTGGCTGACTCCAGTTAAAAACCGCCACATTTCACCGCTAGTTTTAACACGAAGCTAACTGCTAACTTGATAAACTGATTGAATGGGATAGGTGGAAATGACGTTGGATGCGGCGCTCACGTTTCGCGTATGTTTGTGTACGTTGCATGCAGGCGGGAGGAGTATCAGAAATCCATGGAAGATGACTGATAAACATAACTAATTTGGTGCAAACATTTACTCGCCATGTGGCAGATAGAGCTCAAAAATTTACTCGCCAAATGGAGCAATTTGCTTGCATTTGGCGAGTGTTAATTTCGGACCCTGTCTGCGAGGAGCAAATTTTTTACCTATTTTGAGGAATTATAACAAGACTGTGATCTCAGGCTTTTCCTGAAGTGGTTTGCAGCCAAGTGTGAAGCAGCTGGGATGAGAGTCCATCCATCCTCTTCTGCTTATCTGGATCCCAAGGCATTCCCTGACCAGCAGTAGTCCTTCCAGCGTGTCCTGGGTCTTCCTGTAGGTCTCCTCTCGGTTGCACGTGCCCAGAAAACCTCACTAGCGAGGCATCCTAACCAGATGCCTGAGCCACCTTAACTGGCTCCACTCGATGTGGAGGAGGAGCAGATCTACTCCGAGCCCCTCCCGGATGACCGAGCTTCTCACCCTATCGCTAAGGGAGAGCCCAGACACCCTTCAGAGAAAACTCATTTTGGCCGCTTGTATCCGTGATCTTGTTCTTTCAGTCACTACCCAAAGCTCGTGGCCATAGGTGAGGGTAGGAACGTAGATCTACCGGTAAATCGAGCTTTGCCTTCTGACTCAGCTCTCTCTTCACCACAACAGACCGGTACAACGCCCGCATCACTGCAGATGCAGCACCAATCCGCCTTTCGATTTCTCACTCACTCTTTCCCTCACTTGTGAACAAGACTCCGAGATACCTAAACTCCTCCACTTGATGAATCAGCTCCTCTAAATCTGAGACCATGGTCTTGAATTGGAAAAGAGTAGAATGCCTTGCAGGTCAGAAATCAGGTCCTACTTTAAGTGGAGGATGAATAAATCCTCTTTTGAAAACTGCATTTTAGTAATTAGTAACAGCAAAGAAAGTTCTTGGGTCTGATTGTTATTTAACAGATTGCACTACGGTGCTGCAGCCACTAGGGGGCAGAAGACACCAACAGACTGCTGCAGGTCACCAAAATGAGAATAAAGAGAAGAGAGCAAGACCTAAAAGGAGCAGAGGTGAGTGATGCAGGTATGAAAACAGGCTTAAACCCTCCAGTAGTCACAGATTTAATCCTTCAGGCCGGAAACTTTTGTTTGGTGTGAATTTAGTGAGATTTTTAAAGCACAAATTCTCTGACGTTGATCAGGTTGAAATGTGAACGCTGGGTTTCCCTTATGGTTAACTTTTGATTATTTATGAAGCTTATGTTTAGCTTTCTGTCACAGCATGAATGTGACCAGAAAAGTGCGTCAGACCATTCACACAGATACCTTAGTCATTCTTTAGATAAGTGTGTGTGTGTGTGTGTGTGTGTGTGTGTGTGTGTGTGTGTGTGTGTGTGTGTGTGTGTGTGTGTGTGTGTGTGTGTGTGTGTGAATGTAGATAGACAGATGTATAATTCTGACATGTAAAGCTCCTAAACTAACTAAAGGGTGCTTTAAATAAATATTCAGTATAAAAAGAGCGTGTCTAAAACAGGTGAATAATGTAAATCCATCAGATTTAAAATAATATTTTGCTCATCTTGAAATATATTTTTAGATACACCATATCTACCATCTTGTCCAGTGTAGAGGGCTTCCTGAACATCCTAAGTTCAGAGATTTGGCTGAGATGATCTCTGACTGTAGTTCATGGTTTATTCCTGTTCATGCATTAAGCTGATGCTTTTATCCAAACATAGGTACAGATGAACCCAACATGCATGTTTTTGGTCTTTTACCTGGAGAAAACCCCCATTTGCATGAGAACATGCTAACTTAGAAAAGCCACAGCTGGGATTTGAACCAACAACCTTCTTGCTGCAAGGAAGCAGTGCTACCAACTTCGCCATCATACAGGATCGCTAAGCTAACGGCTCCAATGTCATAATTTTCATGTGATGTTTCTTAAATGAAATGAAATCAAATTTTATTTCTGTAGCACTTTTCATGCATAGGAAGCAACACAAAGTGCTTAACAGATTAAAATGACCCGTATAACCCACATTCCCTCCCTTTCCCACACTTAAAACAATCACCGTGACAGTTTCATCCCCAATCTACAAACCATTCCCAGGCGCGCGCGCACACACACACACACACACTTGTACACATAACACATCAAAAGGCCACAGTAAACACTAGGCTGACCTCAGATTGGACAGGTAATGAAAGACACGCCATCAAGGGAGCCATCTGCCTCGACAGCAGCAGATTCACGGCAGCAGCCAAGACACCAATCCAGGGCGCCCTGGGAGGGAGGGTGGCAACCCCCACCACTACCTGGGCACTACCCTAGGAGCGTCCCAGCCGCCGCCGCCGCCACCGACCACCGGTCCCGAGGCAGAGGGCTCCACAGAGGAAACACTGGAAGGATTAAAATACGTAACATGACCAGAGCTAAAATGGAAAATATGCAAAATGTATGATGTAAAATATCCAATAAAACGTGATAATATAAAAAAAAACAACATAAATGTGTAACACAGCTGTAATTAAAAATAAATAAATAAGTAAAAAAGCAATGCAATAAATAGTAATCAGTTAAAAGCTAAACTAAACTAAACGGTGGCACAGGAGTTAAGTGCTCGCCCCGTAATCGGAAGGTTGCTGGTTCGAGTCCCGCTCAGTCTGTTGCTGTCGTTGTGTCCTTGGGCAAGACACTTAACCCACGTTGCCTGCTGGTGGTGGTCGGAGGGACCGGTGGCGCCAGTGCTCGGCAGCCTCGCCTCTGTCAGTGAGCCCCAGGGCAGCTGTGGCTACATCGTAGCTCATCCCCACCAGTGTGTGTATGTGTGTGTGAATGGGTGAATGACTGATTGTGTTGTAAAGCGCCTTGGGGGGGTTCTAGGACTCTAGAAGGCGCTATATCAAATACAGGCCATTTACCATTTATCTAAATAGACGGGTCTTGAGCTTATTCTTAAAAACATGAACGTCCTCTGCGGCCCTGAGGTCCTCCGGCAGCCCGTTCCAGAGGCGAGGGCCGTAATAACAAAGACGCCTCGCTGTGAGTGTGAGTCCTGACTTTAGGAATGACAAGGAGACGGCTGCCAGAGGAGCGCAGGGACCGCGAGGGTTCATATGGTAAAAGCAGTTGTGAGACATAAGACGGGCCAAGACCATTAAGACGTTTAAAAACCATTAAAAGTATCTTAAAATCGATCTTGAAAGTGTAGGTGGGCCTACACTTGTCGGCAGGATTTGGAGTCTTACTCATTAATATTCATGTTATGCAAACATCTCACCTCTGATTGGCTAACAGCAACTCGACTCTGTTTACTCTGCCTCGATATTTTATCTCCACAAATAACGCAAGCCTGGAGGAGTTCTGCTGTGTGGTGGAGTAGCTAATGCTAATGGTTAGCGTCTACCAGCAGAGACATTCTCTGCCGTTTCCTGGATGCTAAACCAACAACAGCCTTCTCTGTTGTGAGTCCAGAAGGGTGAGTCCGTGAATGTTAAGTGACAGTGTGATGTAGATCTGCATGACTTTATCTGGCCCGACCGTATCCCGGTTGATTTTCTATCTGCGGTTAATTCAGGAAATAGGGGTAGAAGACTACTTTCATGTTCAGCCTGCATGTTAAACTCAGAGTGGCTGATCAAAATTTAAAAGAAAATTATCGTAGGTGTCTCAGTGAACCTAGCATTTAACAAATCCTTATTTAGCCATCAGCATCAGGTTATTTACTGATGTAGAGTTATTGATAAATGTAAATGTCATTAGCAGAAGCTAATTGTAGCACCTCTGTGAGGATTTCAGGGCTGTGTCCCGTTTAATGTTTATAAAACCTTTAAAAATGTCAGAAACATCTTGTAGATCTCAGCTGTTCGTGGGTGAGCTGTTCACTCATCAGTCCTGCAGGAAGCTTTCTACAACCGATACGATGATAATTAGTTCTAAGTTTTGTACAGAAACGTGTTTCAAAATGTCCAAAATACCCCACGAAGTACCATTTCCTGCTGGTAAATAGATGTAAAAAACGCTTGCTAAATTTCCCATTAGCTGCTGAAAGCACGACCAGTCTGTTACCTTTTGTTTGGGCGTCCCTGTCTATAATATTTGCGGACAATTCAATCCGGTTTTTAACCGGAACTGTGTTTTCGGACACACCACTTTTGTACCGGGACTTGTCCTTTCGGCTGCGTTCACACAGCAGGGAAAAGTTCCAGATGTCTGACGGCGGCGGAGGGGTGGGGTGGGGGGTAGAATCGGACTCATGTTAAGAAGAAGAAGAAGAAGAAAATATCATTTCTATAGCGCCTCTCAAGATAAAAATCACGAGGCGCTTAAGCATAATTCTGCGCACACGAAGACGCATCAGAGACCTGGATGATGAAGCTCAATGGTTAAAGGAATCACTGAAGCGGTGTGAAGCGCTCCGTCGCGCGTCTAGGCGGTACCGTAGGAGGCGAGCTGCCGTGGTTCGCCGCATGCTACAGGAGCGAGCTATCTAGGTGCGCACAGCGTCCCCCGGTCCCCTCCTCCTCCCCCTTGTCCGGAACTCTACCTCACCAGTCTGAAGCAGCCACCCTGTCCGTAACAAGTCCGGACCTGTTACTAGGGGCTTCGTCCGGTTAAATTCCGGAACACGTTATCCGGATGTTTGTATTCAGACACAAAGGCCTTACGGACAGAGTCCGGAACATTTCCTTTTTTCATGGCCTGTCTGAAGGGGGTTTAGACAGCTCAAAGTAAGTCCGTGTAGCTTGACTTTAATAAGAGAATATTTCCCTGTCTATAGATTAACCCTGTTATCCAACATCCCGTCCTTGAGGTCGTAGAGGTCTCACATCGACCACAACAAAGAGCCGACATCCTGACTACAGTTCAGACGCAGACTAACAGCTGTGATGTTCCGCTCCTGGGTGTAGTTTACGTCTCATTAACGAAACTGCTTGTTTTACAGAAAAGTGCACATTTAATTATTTAATTCTTGGGCAGAACGTCTTTTCTTTTGCACCTTGAGTTAACTCAGTGTGACTCAAGACTCATGAAGTCCCTCTGTTGATTTTAATGTTCTATGTTCTTGCTGTTCTGGCTTCTAGAAAGCACGTTGAATTGCTTCTGTGTATAAAATGTGCTACGTAAAAAAGCTGCCTTGCCTTTTTGTAGCTGGCAGTCACGTAATAATGCATCAGGTTTCAGCAAATGGATTGGTAGCAATTTTCCAAACTGCATTCGATTTCAGTCACATCGATGTGCCTCCTGGTTAAAAAGCACATCTGTGGAGGTAATTTTTGGGAGAAAATGAAAAAATACAATTGTATGTTAACAGTGTCTGCACTGCATTTTAAAAAAAAACTGAGAAAAGTGTTTTCGCACCAACCGTGAAAAACAACAAACCAGGAACTTCAGGGCAGGAAGTTGTTATTAGAGGAGGGGGCAGTGTGCCGTACGTCTGACATAGTCCACGGTCCGCTCGTGTTACAGTCTCGTTTACTGTACTTTCCCGATCTCGGAGAGCTTTACCCCATATCTGCTGGTTTAGGGGGGACTTTAAATGTGGAGGGAATCAGAAACAAAGCGCAGTCCGAGGACACGGAGCACAATCTTGAAATGGAAAACTGAACTGGGAAAGGGTCTCCAGCTAAAATGTTATTTGGATGATAGCCTGCATAAGAAAGGAAGTGTGTTTGGTTTCTCATTGAGAGTCACCAGGAGGGACATTGTGATAAGAAAAAAAGAGTCCACTGTTACCTGATCCAGCATAATGTGGACCAATTACCACTCCATTGCACTTCATTACAGGCCTGTAATAGGGCCGGGGGTCAGTGCTTGAGATGGAGTGGCAGAGGAAAATTGAGCAGTCATTGATAATATGATAAAAACTGACAGTGAGAAGCCCCTCCAACAAATTATTGAAATTTACAGTTGATAGGGAAACACTATAACCTCATTTGGTAAGCAGCTGGCAAGTTGTTGCACTGAGCAGGTCCTCCAGCACAATGAGAGGTTTATGGAGGGAAAGAAATCTAAAACTACCAAGAACTAGTTTTAGTCTGCTGCACCTTGGCTCTGAGTGCACATGTACCCAGAAATATCATACAATCTACTCCAGCCGACAGCATGCGCCGGCTCCGTGTGGAATGACCGAAAGCATGAAAACACACAGAGATCACTTGCACGGGTGTTTTTTTTTTTTCTTTTTCTTTTTGCAAGGAAAAACATTTAATGCAACAAAGTAAAAACTGCTGTTATTCTGGCCCGACATCCTCTGGTCAGGTGTTGTACGCTAACTCGGGTTTGAATGACCAGTTTGTTTATATAAAGCTGATGAAGGCAGCCCTTAAAAGAATCTTTAAAAAATACCACCTTAAAGCAGAATCTGGAGGTTTTGTCAGAGGGCGCCACCTAGGGACAGAAAAATGAATCACACCTTGAAGCTCCTCTCCTTACTTCCGTAGTCCCGCTGTAAGCCACGCCGCTCGTGAACGTGGCCATCTAGCGGGCCAGTAGAACTAAATCATGTTCTTTTACAATTATTTAAAAAAAAAATAAAGAAATGTCACAAACCTTTCGGTAACTTTACTCCGTGAGTTTTTCTTAACTCTTGTCTGTCATTGACTAGAAGCAGGCAAACGTGGAATCTGTATTTTTGTAGCTGCTCCGTGGTTCAACGTATCTCGAAAACGCCGCTCAGTCTATGCCCTCCTGCAAACTTGTGCATTCCATGAGGCTCTACGAGAGACCAGCTTAGCAAAATATTATATGAAATTGATGTATTGCCTACATTGTACCACAGTACAGGTACGACAATTACTTTTATGCATTCCTAAGAAAAGAGGAAACTTTGGGTTGCTGCTTTAAATATAACAAAAACATCTTGTTGTAAAAACAGAAGAGCTTTCCAAACGAGGGCCAAAATCATCATGTTACTAGTCCTAGCAGGCCAAAACATTTGAATATTGAAATTAGAAAAATTCTAAAATGACTTTGGTGATTTTTTTTCAACATGTCCAAAAAGACATACGAGTAAAAATCTGAACATAAAATGTTAGAAAATATTGATCTACTTCAACAACCTGTTGGAGACGATAAAACATCATCCTACAAATGCAGTTGGAGGCCGCACAAAACCACTCCGAGGGCCACACTTTGGGCATTCCTGTTATACAGAATAGGAAAGCCGTATTTTCCAGACTATAAATCGCACTTTTTTTCATAGTCTGGCTGGTCGTGCAACTTATATACCAAATTATGTATACCACACTGCTGCGGGCCGGCTCCGGACCAGGAATGAGCTCCCCTGCCCCGCCATCACCTGCTGGAGAGCTTTGCGTGCTGCTGCAGGCTGGCTCCGGTCCAGGTTTCAGCTCCTCTGCCCCGCTGGGAGGGTTTGAAACACCGCCATCACCTGCTGCTGCCTGAGGCGGGGTGCTGCGCCCTGATTGTTTATTCTGTTATTGTTACCGGTACTTGTCTTGCAATGTGAAATGGTTGGTCTCCGATTTTGTAAGAAAAATAATAAAATTTCCCCCCAAAATGTGACTTACAGTGTGACTTATATGTGTTTTTTTCTTCTTCATTATACATTTTATGGCTGGTGCGACTTATACTCCGGAGCCACTTATACTCCAGAAAATACGGTAATTATAGTCATTATTAAACATGTAGTTTTATCTAGACCATTTTGGCATGAAAACAAAGTCAATATCACTTTCACATATGACAGCATGATAGACAAATAAATAAATGACAGGATGTCTCATTTACAAAATTATTTTTGTGTTTGTAACGTTGGGCTGCACGGTGGTGCAGTTGTTCCTCATGCATGCATCTTTTTTTTTCTTGTTTCTCTGGTTTCCTACTACAGACCAAAAACATGCATATTATGCTAATGGGAGACTCTAAATTGTCCCTAGATGTGAGTGTCTCTGTTATGGACTGGAGACCTGTCCAAGGTGTCCACAGTCTCTCTCCCAATGACTGCGAGATAGACCCCAGCTGTTGGAGACAGAGAACATGAGGAGAACCTCTGGCGGCAGCTGCAGTGATGAATCAACATCAATTCCTGCTGTTTAAAATATTTGTTGAATGTCTGAATCGGCTCCGGTGCAACAGTTAGGCTTTGGGACACACCGATGAAAGCAAGTCCAGGTCAATCAAAAGGCAGCAAATATTTGTTGGATTGTTAATTCTCTGTTTACTTGAAACTGTCAAGCCTGAACTCATGCTGTCCAACCTGGATCATCCTTTCTTTCAGCCTCTCCGCCAGGGCTTTGGGTGGAAAAATCAGGAATGAAAACAAGTTGATAACTTAGCTAATTGATAGTTTAAAGGTGCAATATGTAAGGATTTCATGGTGAAATAAAAAAAAAACAGTCTAATGTAGGGGTGTCAAACTCAAACACACACGGGGCCGAAATGAAACTCTGGGACGGAGTCGAGGGCCAAACTTCATATTTTTTGAAAAAGTGACGGCAAATTTGCACATTTTCTTTATTAACATATAAGCAATTTTGAACCTTTAAATTTGGAAACAAACTTATTTCTGCATTAACACTGAATGTGGAATAACCAAATTACACACGAGCAAGTCCGTTTTAAATAAAAGGCATCAGTGGTATTCATTACTTGTGGTATAATCAGCATTTTTTAAAATCTTTTAAATCTTTATATATTTTAAATATTTTCTCACGGGCCAACAACAAAATAAAAATATAATTTTATCTTAAATGAAAATGCAACATCTCACCTGTTAACTTTCATGTTTTGGAGCAGAAAAAGAGCATAAAACCAACATATTTAAAGCTCAGTTTGTTCCACTGGTTTACTGTGATGCTCACCTGTTCCAGCCAGATACCTGCATCATGGGGTTGATCTGAGCTGAGGAGGAGACTCCTGTTGTTTTGTTCATCTTCATCATAATAATGACAACATTAGATGACAACAGGTGCTCACATAGGTTTGTGCTGCTGACTATGTCTGAGCAGCTTGACCACGTTGTTGTGTGTCGGGGAGGAAAAATAACAACTACAGCAGCCACAGAGTCGTGCTGGTTTGAGCGTGTCGCTGCTCGCTGGAGTTATATCAGCTCTGTCTGGAAGTTAGTTGGAAAACTTTCTCTTTCAGTCGTGAACACATTACTGAGCGGCTAGAATCTCCCGTTTCTGGGCTTCAACGTCAGAAAATAGCTGAGTGAACTCGGCGCTGAGTGAGAGGAGTGTTTAGTTTGTCCGAGACAGCGGAGCTGCAGACACCGGCAGCAGACGCTGGAAAAACACAAAGGAGGGGGCGCGTCGGCTCCGCGCTGACGCCGCAACGCATCATGGGAGTTGCAGTCTTTGCGGTAAAATCGGCCAGCGGGCCAGTTTTAATATATTTTTGATATTTATCTCGCAGGCCACATAAAAATGCTCCGCGGGCCGCATCTGGCCCGCGGGCCTTGAGTCTGACACATGTGATCTAATGTCTCAATTACGCTGGAAGGAATGTCACATTGGAAAAGATTTCCTTCATAGCCAGCTGGGGGTGGCCAGTTCTTCTCCAGAGAGAGGCATAGTCTTTGTTTACAACCTATGAGCATGAGGTTACTGATTCTACGTCGAGTCGGCGCTGCAGCACCAGCTTTTGTAATTGGACCCTGGCCAGCAAAACGCAGCAGCGTTTGATAAAGATCCTAATGGTCATTCTTTACAGGAGCAATCTAGAAGGTATTTCTTGAACCTCTAAGAGGTCACGGCATCTTTTTGTTTTACTCTGACATCAGGTTAAGATGGTTGGGGGCTAACGTTGAGCTAACAATGAGCTAACAATGGTAATAAACAAATAGTTGGCTCTAAGAATATCTAAAGCTACATTTTCAATTACCAACAAGTCGATAGTACAATAAAATACATATTGATCTACTTACTGTGTTTGACTCATCTTCGCTCGTCATCTAGGATCTTCTGGTGCTGATCCGTAACTAGCAACAGCTGTGAAACTTACTAACGGGAGTCGGGAAGTGACTCGTGTGTTTAGAAAGTGGGCTGCAGTACCCAAAGTTGACCACAGGATGTACTTCTTACTGTTGCAGTTGTGTTTCCGTTTTTTTGAGGTGGTAAAATTGCAGAGTGGTGTGAAGGCAATCCTGTGGAGAACATTTGATTGGATCCAATTTCACCCTTCAACAAGATTCAAATTCAAATTCAAAAATACTTTATTAATCCCAGAGGGAAATTGATTTGCCTTTCCAGTATTAATCTGCTGCTCCCGATTGTAAACCAGCTTGTTGCCATGGTTACGCATCATAACAAATGCTCAAAAAGTGAAAAAAGCTTAAAAAAAAGCAGTAAAAATCCTCCAAGCTTCACAGCACCAGAAACAGAAAAGTAAAGTGTCCAACAAATAGTTTTTCTTGAGAAACTATAAGAAAAAATGCCCAAGAAAAGGCAAAACTTGCATATAGTCAACAGAGCTACTCCAACATGCAGCCACCCAGAGCAGCGCAGTTCCAGAAAAAAAAAAAAGATAATGACCCAAAATACGCCTCCATCATGTGTCTGCAGTTCTGACTGTAGTGGATCGGGCTGCCACAGGAGCTGCAGCATCACACTTTGAGGAGGAAGACTCCGTGAAGCCAACCCAGCTAGAAGGTCTCCTGCTCATGTGTGTTTTACAAAAACACAGACAGGCAAATTCTAGTTCTGCCACTAATAAAAATCTTCTTAATGTTTCTGAAACAAAGTGAGAATAAAAACCAACAAAAAATGAAAATAGCAAACAACATCTTCATGTTTTATTTTAAAAAATGTATGGAAACAGTTTATTTCCCTCTATTTGCGTTCCCTTACATAAATAATCTGTCAGACGTGCACTTTCCATCCATCAGGGTAATCAGATTCTGTTTACTTCAACAGGAATCGTTCAAAAACGTTATTAAAACTTAGATGGAGTTTAGCTGCTGAATAACCAGGAGCAGGAAATGATGAGCAAACAGCAGGATAAGATTCCAATTACTATTAAACAAGCGTCGCATTGACTAGTAAAGACGAAAACAGTTTCTCTACAGCGGCACATCCCACCTGACTAGAAAACCGTGGGAATTCTGGGTAAAACTCAACTCAGCGTTTTTATTCATGAAGTTTTAAAATCGTTCTTTTAATTTTTCTGTCAGGAGAATCTCATTATTTACTCTTTATTAATAATAATGAAAAATAAGTCAATCCAATTTTCTCAGTCTCGCTGCACTTCCCCGGGTCCTCCACTCATCACACACTCATGCATGCAGCAACAGAACACTACTGGTGTGAGAGGTTCTCCACTTGATAACGTCAGCGATGGAGAAACAGCCGGCTGCTACCACTTCAACGTTAGGACAAACTACCAGAGTCCCACACAGAAAAACACCTTCTGAGGTCACAGAAAACAAAAGACATTTGGACCTAGAAGCGGCGACTGGTGTTTAGCTTTATCTCGTTTCCTCTTGAAATGCGGCTTTCCAGTTCCGGGGGAAGCATCTCAGAAAGACACCTGAGGGGAGGGGTGAGCGTGTTGGCATTCAAAACCTAGCGTGTTCTGTAGATTCGTTATAGCAGCTGTAACGGCTTTTTTTATTAGGTCCACCCTGCTAGTAATAATAATAATAATAATAATAATAATAAAATGATTATTTTATCAATTACTACATTTTGGATCAATGGCCGTATAATCGATGTTACACTCCTAGTTGCTGCCATCACATTGGCTAATTACCAAGCAATTCAACAGTTGCACCTAATAAAGTGGCCAGTGAATGTATAAGTATGACTTAAAGACTTTTTAAAAAGAAAATATCACTTGTGTACCATTTAGAAGACTCCTTCAGCGTATCTCTCAAATCTAAATAGGCTCTATCTAGAATGCATGCTTCATTGATCAAAACTGTTGCTTTACAATTTATCAACCAATCATCATTAACTAGCATTTAAAGATCACTTTGCTCTCATCTAAAGTCTTCGCTCTGCTGAAGTCACTTCCACATGATAAGACAGTCAATTTGGATGTCGGCTTTGGCTGAAGTAATCACCTCTGCCAACTCGATAACCGCCTTGTTACTTATTTATATTGAGCGTCGTGCATATCTAGTTGAAGATAATGGTTTAATTTTACAGAGGAACGAAAATTGCCACCCCTCAGTTTAATGTAAATGAGACAAATTGCTGCTGTATTAGCATTCATCAGCTAGACAAAGATGAAAACAGAAGAAGAGGAACAACAAAAGCTTTTACTTTCCTCTAAAAGACTCGAATATATTCTTTGCAGCTCAAAATGAATAAGTAATCTTAAAGGATTCATGAGAAATCATGTCGAGTTCAAGTTGACCGAAGCATTCATAAAACAGAAATAATGAATTACAACGAAGAAGGAAATGAAATCAGAAATGGATCTTTTCAGCTAGAAAAGTTGTTGTGGGTTTGGAACAAAACTAGATCAAGTGGAGTTGTGACGGTGTGCTCCAACCAAAACTGATCCAACACAGCTGCTCTCAGCTGATCCTCTTTAAAGGTGTTTTAATAAAACTAAATAAATCTGCTGTGGTCTCTCGTGTGGATGAATGCCTTGAGTTGTCTTGTGTGGATAGAAAGCTCCGCCGCTCATGGACGTAATTTTCACTTTAGAAGTGTGTGTGTGTGTGTGGGGGGGGGGGGGTGGGGGGGGGGGGGGGGACATGGGGGCTGGGGGGGTATCTTTACAGTATGTTCTCATAGGAAACGGACTTCAACACAAATGGTTGTTTTCTGCTTGGTCCTAGAGCTCGACCAGTGTCAATTTAATATAGCGTAATATTGATTTTGGATGATAAAAAGTGCAGGGGTCAAAACTTGACTTTGGAAAAAGTGGTGGGGGGGGGGGGGGACATGTCCCCCCTGTCCCCCCCCCCAAATTACGTCCATGCCGCCGCTCCTGTTTCAGGGGACAGAAGTTAGTCGGAGGAGTGGAGGGAGGAAAACCACCAGTCTTGCTCATTAATATTCATGATATGCAATTGATTAGCCTCTGATTGGCTAACCGCAACATGACTTTTCCACTGCCTTGGTCCGCTCTTCTTTCTGGAGTAAAAAACGCAACGTTGATGTTTTATCTCCACCAATTTCACAAGCCAGAACGTGTGCCGCCGTTTTAGTACTAGCCAAGATAAGCTGTGCTCTCTTCTTCCTGTGGGTTGGCCCAAGTTAAGGTGGGTGGGGCCATGAATACTAATTGTCCTTGTGACGCAGAAGAGACCGGCTTTTCGTTTGATTCATCCATTTCCTTTCTGCGACTAATGCAGATGATGGGGGTCGAAGAAAGTGTTCACGTTTAGCATCCATACGTCGGAAGAGGAGCGTGAAGTGTGCTGCTGTCACCTCGCTTTCTGATCGGCTACATGTCACATTCAGCAGCAGCACGCTCATTCGTCCTTGAAATGGGGCCAAGGCAGGTGTGTTGTGCCTGAACGGGTTCACTGAATCGTGAGCTTGTTCCTACTTTTTGTGAACATGAACTGAACTCGCTCGTATTTTGCCTGATGAACGTGAAAGTGAGGGTGTTCGTTCTGCTGTTTGTGAATGGGTTTATGAACGGCGCATTCTCGTCATTTGAGAGCTCCAAATCTCTCACGGAGCTAAACCAGTGGCTAAAAACATCCTGTTCCCCAAAGACAATATAAAGAACAAAGCCCCAGCAATAAAGTCAGCTTAAGGTTGGTTTATGCTTGGTGCGTTCGCGAGGTTCGCACGGCTCCTCGCGGCAAAATTGCGTCATTTTAACAACCGCGCCCCTCCACCGCGCCTCCGCACGGCCCAAACTTTCCTCACCGCGCACCTAGGAAATTCTAACCACGCGGACGGTCGGACGCGTAAAAACATGGCGTACTGGCAAGGACTAGTTATGGCAGAGGTTCGTAAATACAGACATTTGTATGATTCAGCTCTCAAAGATCACCGTGATCAAAATGTTGTTAATAATACTTGGAGAGAAATAGCTCGCACTGTCGGAAAAGACGAGGATGCTGTTAAAAAATGCTGGAAAAACACGAGGGACCGATATGTGGAGGCAAGGAAGGGGAACAAACGGAAAAGCGGTGATCCTGGTGGAAACAAGAACACTCCACCAATTCTAAAAGAGCTGAGTTGGCTCTCAACTTTCATTAACAACTGTTGTAGACAACAGTAATTTCTACTTATACTATGGTGTAGTGTTGGATGCATGCCATAGAGCTCCATGCTGCCCCCTACAGCTTGGGAGAATATTGGCTCACCGCAGAGACAAGCCGCATGAACCATAAACGCTGCGAGTTGTGAAGCGCGTTCCATCCGCGAGCCGCATCACCACGCATTAAGTAAATGTGTCAAGCACGAACCAAGCTTTAGGCGGTAGAGGTCGATGCAGCGTCTACTCTCCAACGTCTATGCTGTTGAGAATGGACCTCATTTACTGTGGCAAAAATACAACTAGATGTAACATTAGACGCACCCTTACAAGTTTATCATGTAAAATAAACCTGTTTCCACCGCAGCCACTGCCGTTGTTGTTTCGAGGAGCTGCCATATTGAACCTTGAAGTCGGATTAGAAAACATTCTGATTTTTGGGGGCGTTCCAGTTGATTTTTCCTATTTGAAAGATGGAAATTCTACAGTACAAATGGAACACACCATTAATACGGGGGATATCTGGAAACACTAGTCCCAGATTTGCTCTGGTTATTTGTTATCCATTTATTTGTCTTTTTGCATTGTTTTTTTGTTAATTCATTTGGGGCTAGTTGTTGCAGTTTATGAACCAAGTTCTATAACTTTTTTTTTCTTTGGGCAAACAAGTCAGAAAAATATTTCACAAAATTTGAAAAGTTATAAAAAGAGACAGATTCCTGTCTCAGCCTGGTTCTTCCCTCAGACTAATTTCTCATTTAAAATTCAAACAGCAAGTTTTTTCCTGTGCTATTGAGAATATGCTGTAGGGGCAGAAGCTTCAGCTGGGTGGGCTGAACGGGTGGCAAAAGGAAAATGCCAGAATTCTAGCTCGCCTCAACATATTGGGAAAAAAAAAACACTAAAACAATGAACTAGTCAGGGGCGTGTCCAGGGAGTGGCCTGGGGTAGCACATGCCACCCTTAGAATCTGATTGGCCACCCCAGGTGCCACCCTACTAAGTTCCAGTTTAAATTGACTTTATATTGTCGACAAAAGGCTTGAGTTGTAAACTCCAAAAATAGTGTGGTAGCATGCACCTTTAACATTGTTTACTAGCCCAGGCCTACAGAACATTTCTGTAGTATTAATATTATTTATGATTTTTTCATATTCACATAAATAGTATTTAGAGTTCCACTCAACTCCAGTTGGCGGCAATAATGCATCAAGAAGTGACTTGCTAACCACCACAAAACTAGAAGATAAATAGAAATACATGGTGATTGTGCAATGTGAAACTCCAAAATTCACTAGAAAGTAAATAAATAAATAAACGATTTGTGTAAATAAATAAATAAGCATAACCGTTGGTGCCACCCATGCATAAACAAGTGCCCCACATGGGCCACCCCATTTTAAAAGTCCTGGACACGGCTCTGGAACTAGTACATTTTTGGAATTGTAAACATAGTTAAAAAATGTTAATTTAAATGTTAACTAATGAACTGAACTTTGAACAAGTTTGTTTTTAAAACAAACTTTCCCAACACTGCAGAGCAATCTAGCATGGTAAAGGGACAATGTTTAGTTTTTGTTGTTAACTCATTCGCTGCCAGCCGTTTCCTGATTGCTAAAGCCCTTCGCTGCCAGCGCTTCTCACCGTTTTACTGTTTAAAGAGTCACTGAACGTTGCGCGCTAGGATGATGTCGGCGCCAAAATAACCAAAACAAAGTGGAGACTCACCTCTTACATCAGGAAGAATCTGCGCCTTTCGAGCGTTATCCGTTCTTTCATAATCCGTTGTTGAATTGTGATCGGCAGAAGCTTTTCCGGTTCGCACCTCACTTTTTTTACAGCAGCGGCCCAAAACGATCTCCTAACACACGGATGTTCTGCTTCCTGATAATGCGACATGTGGCGTATGCAGATGAAGATCGGCTTCAGAGCTGGGATGTTTGTTCTCTCAGCGCGGGGGCTCGTTCTGATGCCCAAATGGTAAAATAATGCAAATGACGACTAAAGAACGGCAGTGAACGGTTGGATCTAAAATGACGACTTTAGTCGTCAATGGCAGTAAATGAGTTAACATATAACCATAAAAATCTGGTCTAAAATACATGGGAGCAGGTCTATGTCTCAAGGCGACACCATATTAGATGCCATGTTTCCTTCTATGGAAGCCCTTGAGGACAAAATGCATTTACCGATGTGTAACAAGTGGTTGCTAAACTTTCACCATTCATAAACATCGTTTTACACGTTTACGTATTTACTCATTGCCAGTGATGAAAGGGAGCCTGATGTGCTTGTCATTTAGCTGAAGTTCGCACTCCCCAGGGCTTTTTGACCCTAATGGGCATCCAGTGGTAAGATCTTACTCCAACACAAAAATACTGCTTGCTTGCAACAATTCAGGTATCTACTGCCCCCTATCGCCAGGAAAAACACACACTGTCATTTTAAACATGCCTGATTAGTGACCCAAGTTTGGTGAAAACCAAACACAGTCAACACGGTGGTGGAGGGCTGATGGTTTGGGCTCCTTCCAGTCCACCATGAACTCCTCTGTAGACCAAAGTCTTCTAGAGTCTAATGTGAGTCCATCTGTCTAGCAGCTGATTGGACCAAAGCATCTTCTCACGGTAATTCAGACCTTACGTTGTTTTAATTACATTTGTACAATAATATTTTTTTCCCCAAGTAAATAAAATATCACATAGACAGAAAATGTCCCCATCCCTCAAATTCAATAGAGTTAATGCATCATTGTCATTGTGGGCAGCAGTAGCAGTACGAGGTGGAGTGAGCTGTCCAGTAATCGAAAGGCTGTAGTTTCGATCCCGGCTCCTGTCAGAGAATGCTGCTGTTGTGTCTTTGGGCAATACACTTAACCCGCCTTGTCTGGTGGTGGTCGGGGGGACAGGTGGCGCCAGTGCTCGGCAGTGCGCCCCAGGGCAGCTGTGGCTACATCGTAGCTCATCATCACCAGTGTGTGAATGTGTGTGTGGATGGGCGGATGACTGATTGTGTTGTGAAGCGCCTTGGGGGGCTGTAGACCTCTAAGAAGGCGCTATACAAATACAGGCTTTAAAGATTTAAGGGATATTAGAAGCCTTTGTGACATTTCTGCTCTGAATGTGTGCTTACGGGCGAAATGTTTGGAGAGGTCAAGGAGCAAAGGTCGTGAGACATGAACAGACTTGTCTAGGGGATAACACTAACAAATACACAGATAATAAAACCGTCACAACACCGGCCTGGAACGAGTTTTCTTTGCTTGAGCAGATATTTGCTGCACAAACGGACTTTTCAGGATATCTCGTTAAAGATTTGTTATTAGGGTGACCACAAAAGTTCCAAAGATTTGCAACTGATTGAATAAAAAGTGTCTTTGAGAAGGTTTAGTGCAGATTCTCCATCAGCCAGCTTTAATAGGAATCTGCAGTACTACAGTAAAACACAAGAGGTCATAAGTACCCTAGAAATGTCCTGTTGGTGTCTGATTCCCAGCTGCTGCATGCCAGACATGAACGTTCATCTTTATCACGCAGGCCAGAACCTGAAAGGTGTCTCCTGGAATAAGTTTGCCTAAAACATCATTACAGATTCAATTAATACTGTCATTAGAGCAGATGAAAGGGGCGACAGCATTGTGTGGTTTGAATTTCTTTTAAATGACAAAAAGCTGAACAAGTTGATGGTGAATAGAAGTAGATTTTATCAAAAGGAGGCGGTGCTGCGTGGCTCGAACCGCCGGCTTTTATCCAACAGGAAGGATTCATAAAAACACGGAAGACTTCAGATTCTGTTCAGCAGGAACAGGATTTGAGACTAGAATATATTAATAAGCGTTTATTAAGAATCTGACAATACAGAAACTATACAACTTCATAAACAAGGTTAACTTACTTTGACTTAATCTTTTGAAACACCCGAGATGAAGAACGTGAAAAGAGCTCCACAGGTGCAAGACCGTGTCCCAAAATACTCCATGAAACGAAAATCAATCATTTTTCAAAGTAAAAGCACCTCTTAAAACACTACAGGTGTTTAATTCAGATCTAAATCAATACGAGTGACGCTGAAGCATGTGAAACCTGGAGAGAATAAGGCAACAATACTTTCAGAATCAATGCTTTTCTGAATTTCTGATTAAAAAAATGTTTTAAATAGTTTATTTGCTCCAACCTGAAGAACAAAGCATGAAACTGGTTTATTCCAACACACCAAGGAAGGAAACCTGTTCTCCTGGAGTGACACAGAAAAAGACGGGAGGCAATCCTTCTTAAATTACAACAAACTAAAATTATTACAATATTTATGATTTAATTTTAAGCACAACCAGCGATACCCTTCTAATGACTCTGATCTGATTTCTTTTAGAAAATGTCAGCGATCCGACAACATTCCCTTGCCGTCTTCTGTTGTTGGGTTAAAGGAAAAATACATCACCGGTGTTTTAAACTGTAAGTTAGGGTAGGATCAGTAGACCCTAACCCTAACCGCTCAGTTCAGCATCTGAGATACCCCAACATTATAAACCAAGATAATCTCAGCCTTCTGCAGCTTTCCTAACTTCATATTTTCCATTTTCAGTTAGAAAGTAGATCTCTAACTTTTAGCAAATGGGGGATAGGACAAGAAGAGGCAAGACTGCAGACCAGACGGATGAGCGTCTCACTCCCCTGCTTTTAACAAGCATAGTAATACATCAGTCAAAAGCAATAATTTCACTATTAATGAAATTCCAATTTGCCTTCAGTGCATTTCACGATGACATTTTCCACATTGCAACAGTGCTTTGATAAAGTTTTTAAAATGCAAAAACGCATCTAAGAAGCTAAAGACCAGCCCAAGTGTCAGCGCGCCTGGCAGAGGACTATGGTACTTAATTTTTATCGCCGGCTGCCCCGGGCATTGGAAGCCTGAATGTTAACATTGGCTCCATTTTCATTATCATCACATGATTATGGATTTTACTGCATTTTAGCTGATAATACAACTAGCAGCTCACCTTAAAAGAAGTTGCTTAAAGCTTCCATTTCTGCCCAAATGAAATTTTCATTTGACAAACAAGTCTAATTAGGCTGCACTTCTTGTTCAGTGTCAGTATGTTTTCTGATTGAACTTAGACCAATTTGCCGCCGCTAAATGAGTTTGAATAATTTCCATTTTGAATGTCTCGGAGACATTAGCTTTAGGACCGCTAAGTGGCAGCATGCTTTTTGAAGTTGCTGATTATTTGATGCCACCCCTGTCTACCTATACGTTTCTGAACTCACTTCAAAGTTAACACGAGGGGTGGGGGGTGGGGGTCCACTCCGGATACCTACCTCAGAGTACAATGAAAATGCAAGTGTTTAGGTCAGATCTGGAAGGCAAAGTGAAAATTACTTTAATAAGTGTGTAATACACTTCGTTAGCTTCTTTGCTTCTTCACTTTATTTCTTTGGCGAGCACGCGTTTGTTGTACCCAATGAGCAGATTTGTCTCTGCACAAACTCTAATAACTAATATTGAGGTATCAAGTTTCATTAAACCTGCTAATTGCAAATGAATACTTCATAAATCATAAAGAGAAACTAGCAGCCGCTTCCGTGCAAAACCCAAACGGCGTATTTAGAAGCTTTATCTTCATGAAAATGTTTATTTGCCAACAGATCCTAAGAGCAGAAGAGCGGGGTGGGGTGGGGGGGTGGGGGTCCAGATTATTTTGTGCTAACATCTCTGCAGAACAACAAGATGAGAAAGCAGCAGGCCGCTACGGATGGCAGAGAAAAGTAGGGTTATTTAAATATTTCTCCCTAATGGATTTGGAAGATGACCTAAAATCGGAGTAACAGCTATTTCAGTAGGAGTAATCCAGTCATCCTCAAAATAAATAAACACTCAAGCGAGGCAAACATGAATGAGGGAAATGGAGTGAATAAAACGGGCGAGGGCAAAAAGACACAGAGGATCACGAATAAAGCTCCGTGTGGGATTGATGAGGAGGAATGGAGGATTTTGACAATCTGATTAGGTAATGGCTTCAAAATATGGAAGTAAGAGGAGAGCGGGAATGGTGCTGGTGTCAGTAAAAGGGAGGAATTACATTTCATTATCATAAATAAGGAGAAAACAAACTGTGGCTGGGTTAAACCGAAGCACAGACCCAAATCATGTAGAATAGCTCAAATTTAATTTTTCCTCTTTAAAACCAAACAAAAAAAGCTGCTGTTGTGAATCCATTAACTGTTAGTAAGAAACGAGGTCGGTGTTCAGCGGGCGTTTGAGGCAGCTGAACTTGTACCTGAATGAATGAGGGCGTAATCGGGGTAAAGACTGCTACACTAAAATTATAATGTCTGATGTGTCACCAAAATGACAAAGACACTGCACTTTCCAGTTTGCTCCTTGTTCTGAAACGGAACTGTCAACTCATTTCTGCTCCCACATGTCAGGTTACAACCTAAACACTGGTGCCCCCCGGTGGTCGACATTGTCCATCAGCTGGTACGTCATTACAAAAATCACCACAAATACGAAATCATTTGGTTTGCGTCGATTCATGAAAGAGAAGCTAAAAATTTAAAAGGCTTTAGAAATAAATCCAGAAATGAGTCAAATTTGCTTTAAGAAACATAAACATTAAATAGTTTAATTTTTACATTTTATTCACTTTTAGTTTAGTTCTGATGGGGATGTCCTGTTCCGATATTGATATCGGAAGTAATTCGATTTCGGCCCAAAAACACTGTATCGGATTATATCGGACTGGATCAAAAATCTCCCATATAAGCACTCCGTTAAGGTTCACATTTTTCCAACCAATGGCTAAAAAAATTGTCTTTATTTTCACACTTACTGTTATTGGAGCTTGTTCTTCGATTGAGTAATATCACTTGATCAAGCCTTTCATACATTCCACACTACGAACTAGGTAAAGTGTGTATGATCTGTGCTGATATTGTTTCGAATAGATATCGGTATTGGTCAATACTGAAGGCTGGAATATCGGTATCGTATCTGAAGTGAAAGGGTTGTATCGGGACATCCCTAGTTCTGGCATTAATTTCTGTTTACCAGCTGAACTCCTATTAAGCAACAGAGTAACGCATTAAAGTTAGCATTATATATTTATATTTAAAAGCTTTAAACAACACTTTTTAACACTAGGGTTTTTAGGAGCTGAATATTTTATTTATTTAAAGTAGACCTAAGGCCCTATCAACACCACTCCATATCTACCGTAATTTGCGGACTACAGAGCGCACCTCAATATAAGCCGCACCGGGCTAAAATCCGCAGATATCTACTGAACTGAAAACGTAGTTTAACTGAACGTAGCTGAACTGATCAGTATCAAACAAAACAGAAAAGTTATTGATTAGTTTATTCATCGTCCTCTTGCGCACTAAAGCCATTAAAGTCCTCTTCTTCAGTGTCGGAGTTGAACAGCCTCAGAAGAGCTTCGTCGCATACCTTTTCTGTGGCGATGTCGGTGTCGCTCTCCGTGTTGCTGTCATCATCCCCGGGTGAAGCTAGCTTACGTGCGGCAGCACTGTTTCCCTCCTTTACTGCCAGATCGATGGTCTTCAACTTAAATGCGGCATCATATGAACTCATACGTGTAGTTACCATGATGAGGGGGTATGGACTTGAAACAAATTCTTCGTGGTGCCGGCTGCTTGCATGTGCTAAATTAAAATGAGCACTTTCTTCGATTTCCACTTTTGACTTCCACCTGTTTCACTTTCTGCTAAAGCGCCCCCTGCGGGTGAAGGAAGATCTTCAGCAAAGCCGCACCTCATTATAAGCCGCATGGTTCAAAGCGTGGGAAAAAAGTAGCGGCTTATAGTCTGGAAAATACGGTATTTAAAGAGCAAGTCACCCCCCCAAATCAACTTTTTTTTGCTGATAAACTACATAAATGAGTGTGTAATCGTGCCATAGACATGCATAGTCAATAATTTGGCACTTTAGTGCATCTGGGGTATAGTTTAAATTTTCTGGTGTCTGTCATCATCAACATAAAATATATGGACATTGCTCCGCCCGGGGGGAGGTTGAAGCCAAAAATGGGAGGTTACCATCACTGATTTTTTGACCAAGTGGCAACAATGGGAAAAGAAGTGGAGCTGGGGGTGAGGCTGTTACGTTTGGAACGGGGTTGGAGCAAATGAAACCAATGTAGCTACTAGCTAACTTAGGTAACCCAAGAAGCTAAGACGGGCACGGCGAAGTAGCCCGCTCGCACGGCCAACAGGCTTCCGTGCGAGGCTGTAGTCATGGTGGTCGCCTGTGGAGCTCTAATATGGATTGGGACTGTTATTTTACAAGCAGAGCCAGACCACTACAACCGGGAGCCCTGGCCTTGCAGATCAGCTCATTCTTCACGGTCAGAGATCAGTGGGACATTAACTACATGCTAACCCAAAGCTAATGGAATTTTTCCCGGGTGTTTTCGAAAGAAAATGCGGTAGAGCAACTTCAAAATGAAGGCACCTCTGTCCTGCTTATTAATGAAAAAATAACCAGGTAAGCTGACAGAGGATATTGGGCTTCGCTGGTCCACCGCCGTCAAAGATCTGCAAGTGTGTCATTGTTGAAGCACATTGCTCCGGGAGCGTTGACTCGGCTCACAGCTCCGTGTCGTACTCCCGACTGGAGAATAGAGTGTCTACAATGGCGGATTCATGGATCTTTCACCGCAGTGGACCAGCGAAGCCTGATAGCCTACACCATCCTCGGTCAGATACCCAGCAGCCACACAGATTTTAACCCATCTTAGACCAAGGAGCATTGTGGTAAACGCATATACTTATCCCCGTTCAGCCAGCGAGCTATTAGCAAGAAAAATGCGGTTGAGTGACTCAAGAGCAAAGCAGCATCAACTAAAAAAGCTGCAGTGTTTCTGTGATCTCCGTCAGAAATCCACACGTGACCAGCATGACTACAGTCTGGCATCGGAGCCGGTCTGCGCCGAGAAACGAGAACAGCCAGCCGCCTGCTCTAGCAACTCGGCTGGGGCAGGAGACAGAAGACGAGCATCTGCTCAAGTTTCGTATCTAACCAACAGCCCCACTCACATGTTTGACCAAGCGGTTAAATGACACAACATTTCCCCATTCAACCAACAAAATAAAGTACAGAAATATAAATTTGCGTACTGAGAACAAAAGAGGCTGGAACTGCTTGTTTGATCTGTTAGTGCAGCCATTAACCACAGCTTGCCCTCAAATAATTCCATGATTAACATCCAAACACGAATAAAGTTCAGAGAGTCGAAGTGGCCGAATATCTATTAACGGAACCAGCTCTGAAGTCACGTGGCTCTGATGCTCATTAATTATTCAGAATTATTAAACCTAAATCGGTTTTTTGAACCAGGCTGTAAACATGTTTATTTCTGCTGTGAAACAGGCATTTTTAACACGAGAGTCAATGAGGATTTGCTTTGCTTCAGAATGTATGTACAATATTTAGGCCACGCCTCCTCCATGAAGCCATGTTAAAAGTCAGAATGCACCCCAGTCTTTATTTAATGAGTATTATTCTTGCAGCTGCTGTCATTCAGTGTTTAGGGTTTTCTTTTTTAAAAAGTCCCTGTTCACTAGTTGTTCACATAGTTTTTCATGTAGTTCTACTAACTGTGAACCCAGCTCACAGGTGTGGCATAACGCTGCTAGCAGAGCAGCAGCTCTACTCCAAGCCCTTCCCAGGTATCCATACAGCTAACATGAGCTAACGTGAGCCAACTAATACTAAAATAAACCACAAAGCAAGTAGCTCAGAAGGTAGAGTGGGTTGTTCAGTAATCGGAAGGTTGTAGGTTCGAGCCCCCCCCCCCCCCCCCCCCCCCAGTCTCATGCATTGAAATGTTTAACAGTTGTACTTAGTACAACTCTTATTTTTACTTCCAGGCAAGATACAAACAAATGAACAAACTTCTTTTTCTTCTTGTTCATTTAATTGACGCTCGGCAAACTGAAAAAGCTAACTGCTAACATTACAGCTAATCGTAAAGCAGGTAAGGAGCCCCCCCCCCCCCCCCAACCCGCTCCACAAAACTGTTAAGCGCAGTATTCTGGTCAGCAGAGGGCTGCAGAGTGGTGTCAAATATGAAACCGGCCAAGAGTCCAACTCAACAATCACTGAGATCAATATTAATGCTCTAGCTTAAAGTTTAATGATCTATTTAGTGTTACTTTTACACCTGTGACCCTTTTGCAGCGAGGCAACAGTGCTTCACTATGATTCATTTATGGTCCATTTAATAGAACTAAAATACAACCAAAGCGCCTTAACATAAAGGTAAATGTCTCCTTACTTAACCACCAGCCTCTCATAATGATCTGCTTTAGTGAGTCTGATGAGTTAAATTAGGCTTTTGCACCTTTTGCAGTGCTTTGTTCACACATTCGTAAGGAGATGGCTCCACATTTTCTTCCAAGCTGTAAAATGAAAAAGCACAAACGTACATAATTGGTTATCTTAAATTTAAAACGTCCAAACGAGTTGAATATTGGTGGTACACAGTAAATTCCTGGACCTTTGTCTGGCACCAGCACAAATCAAAAGTTTTAGAAGTCATTAGAACGACTCAGAGATGATTTGTTTTCTCCCTCAGTGAGGATTTTCACAGATTAAAACTCTCTTAACCAACTAGACAAAAACAAACAGCGATAAAGCCAAAATCAGACCGTCATATCTGCGAATCACAGTTTGCGTCCCCGTCCGTAAGAAAGCTGCTTAGCCTTGGCAGCTGGAGCTGACAGTGAGTCTGCTCCATGAGCTAACCCGAGAACTCAACGCTCCCAGGGCTGTCGCCACTTTCGAGTAGCCTTTTCATCAAGTGAAGAATTGCTGATGGGAGTTTAGCCACCATCGGTGCAGATCTGTGCGCGAGTCCCAGGTGAGTGACAGGTGCCGGCTATGAGGCCGTTAGACGAGTGCTCGTTGGTAGAACCGTGTTTTCTTCTCTTTGAGAAGCAAAGGTACACATAGAGGCCCTCCTTTAGCAATGTACACACAGCACTTTGAAAGGAGTACATTTAAATACACCCCCTTCCTGCAACATTAAACATTGTGGGGGGTGGATAGGAGGCATGGAGAGAGGAGAGGGGGGGGGGGCTCAAACAAACGCCGGAGAGTGGCAAGTTTGCATTCGCCCATACCAACAAGCTCCCATCTCATTAACAAGCCGCTGAAATAAAAGAGTGCTTTTTTGGCTCACAGCTATAAAAAAAATTATCATAGTGATGATGTTCCTCAGCCGTCAACAGAGCTGTGATAACGTTGTTTGATGATGACTTTCCCATGAATGTTAAGCAGCTGCCGCAGCAGAGGAAAGGGGCTTATCAGTGCCTAATGCCCATCTCTAATTCCTGCCCTTCTTGAACTAGCCATTTTCTAACAGCGTTAACTGTCAAATTTACATCCCATCTTAATGCCACTAAAGAGTACGGGAGATGAAGAGTAAATGACAGCGGTGTAATGAGGAAGGCATTCCTTCTCTCGCTTTTTCGCTCCGTCTGCTTTCTAGAAGGAGCAGATTTCCACATGTGGGCTTTTTTTACCCTGATTTCTGTGGTGAAGAGCTTACCTGTGAACTTACTGTAGATGTGCATTAATTAGCACTGGGCTCATTTGTGAAGGAGGAGAAAAATACATAATACATACGGCTTTTCAAAATAAAGCACAAGCATATGTTTATTTACAATAATAATTAGTTTGTGTTTCTGCTTTCAGGATCAAATTTTGTTTATTGCAAATTTAGGGAAATTACATTTCTATTTTCACTACATAAACAATTTCGGTGTTTAATCCCATTTTTTGTTTTACTCGACACAAATATTGTCTCACGTCCCTTTAAAAGAAAAGCTTTGCATCCATCTGTTTACTGCTCATAAAAAACAATAAATTACATCCATGTGTAGGTTTTAGCATTTCCTATCAAGGAATTATTCACTTAACTTTTGGCATTTTATGTTGAAAAAGAAAAAGTGAATAAAATGAGTGAAAAATGCTCTACTGAAGACGACTACCTTCAGGCACAGAAAAATAACCAAAGGTAAAAAGTTTAGAGATAAAATATATTTAAACCCTTTTCTGTTTCTCTACGAATCATTTATGTTCATATCTGTTTTTTTTTTCTTTCACACAATCTGAACAAGTTTTATAAACTCGTGTGTTATTGAAGATTTCATTTGCACCTTGTGGACATTAATAAATCAAGTAATATTCAATATCATTCTTATAAAAAAAACAGTCCGCCGTACACGTAACACTGACTGAAAATCAAAGAATAAACATTTTTAAACGGACAAAAATCAGCTGAGAAATTGATGAAATCTGGTTCGTTTAGTCGTGCAAAAGCAAACTCGATTTCCTCGTAGCTTCATCAGCGAAGGGTGAGTTCACGTTCAACATCCAATCTTTTCATTCTCATGCAGCAAAATTGGATAAAGAAAAACATAAATGCTCTACCTTCCACATATGCTGATATAATCGAGCATGCAAGTGAACCTATGAATATGTAGTCCATTTGATGTGAGGGGTTGGACTCAGCCAGAGCCGACCAACGGAGATTACATCTCAGCTCATCTGATTGGACCAAATAAAAATCCAAACTAAGCTAATTTCATGCTGATCTGGTTGCCTCCAGTGAAACTATCCAGAAAAGCAATCGGCTGTAATCATTTGGAATGGAACGACAACAGATAAATAGTCAAATGAAGTTGAAGGTTTTTTTTTAACCTTTTTAGTAAAAATATTTCAATTTAAATGTATCATTTAATCAGAATAAGGTCCTCCAGGTTTGTGGGGCTCCGATTACACCAATTAGCCACCGAATACGGGGAACGAACCGCGAACGAGCAAAGGCCTCGTATGATCCTAAAGCCAGTGAAATGTGACACATTATGAGCGTAAAACATTGTTCATGCTAAAATCCGTCCACACGCAGAAAATATTCAACCCCTTCATGCTCTGGTCATTACAGTTGTCAGCCATTAAAAAGCTATTTTCTGTCGTGGATGTTGGTAGTACACACAATAATAATCTTTAAAATACTACAACATTTTACTCATATTAGGGTGAGTTTGGAGTTTGCCTTTTAACTGGTGGGTTGCTAGTTCAAACCGCAGCTCTGTCCATTGTGTCCTTTGGCAGGACACGTCACCCTCTGGCTGGTTCCACCGGTTCACCATTTTCAGAAACTAGAAGTGAGCCACATAACAGCTGAGCGTCAGATGATAGGTTTTGGAGTCTTATTTCCTGATATTTGGACATCTCACCTAGAGCTGGGAAATAAATTGAAATTTTACTATCAAAATTTCTGACTCTTGTCGAGAAAATTTTCCCCATGTCAATAAATCTGATAATAGAAAAATGAAAAGATGTGTGTAGGTTGGCAACATTCATGTCCCTTTAACTCATTCACTGCCATTGATGACTAAAGTCGGCATTTGTATTTTTTTTATGTGTGGGCCTCGGAACGAGCCCCCGCACCATGAGAACAAACATCCCAGCTCTAAAGCCGATCTTCATCCGCGTACGTCACACGTCACGTGATCAGGAAGTAGAAAATCCATGTGTTAGGAGATCGTTTTGGGCCGCTGCTGTACAAAAACGGAGGCGCGAACCAGAAAAGCTTCTGCCGATCACAATTTGACAACGGATTATGAAAAAATGCGCGGTGTGGCGCGGATTCTTTCCGATGTAAGAGTTGAGTCTAGTCTTTGTTTTGGTTGTTTTGGCGTTGACATCATCATTGAGTGCAACGTTCTGTGACTCTTCAAAAAAACTGTGAAAATACTGAAAATTGCTGACAGCAAAGGGCTTTTTTGATCAGGAGATGGCTGGCAGTGAATGAGTTAAGCAGGTACAGTGATCCCTCCCTACTTCGCGGTTCGTTTATCGCGGATTCACGACTTCGCAGATTTTTTCTTTGGAGCCTTATTCAAGGGAAATTCGCCGATTTGCGGTATTTTTCACAGATTCGCGGTATTTTTCTATGCGAAATATCAAGAAATTCCTGTTTTTTTCATCAATTTCATCATAAAATGCACTTTTTGTAATAAAACTATAAAAAAAACAAGTTAAAAAATTTTTTCTTGAGTTTTACCCACAAAAAGAGAATGTGATCATACGATAATTCAATATACTGTATGTCAGACTGGTCGGCTGGATTCGGGAGTTGAGGGAGCGTGGTTTCACAGATGCGGAAGTGAGAGCGTCGGTGAAACTCCGGCTCACGATTTAATCTAGGAAACCCCCGAGCGTTCGAGCGTCAACGAAGTGACACGGAAATGCCGGGCTTTCCAGAAGTAAGTAAGATAACTTACTATGAGCTGATAGTTCGTGGGACGGATCGGTAGGTTGGAAACTGATCATGAATCTGAAGAAACGATGACTGAGTGGTGAGCTGGAAAGGCGACTTCCGTTTATAGCCGCGGTTTGTGACGTAGGTGCGACGTGGAGGGAATCCCCGCGAGGGGCATGCTGGGAGTTGTGGTCCATAGTGGAGGCCGGCTAGCGGGAAGAGGCTGGCCTGGGAACTTGGGTTCTGACACTGCACTGTAAATATGGTGTCCCTACTTCGCGGATTTTCACCTATCACGGCCAGGTCTGGAATGCATCTACCGCAATAAACGAGGGATCACTGTATGTCTTAAAAATGTGACTCAATGTAATACAAGTGACAGCCCCATCTAGTGGACAACTTTTGTTTCAGCACATACCTGTACTACTTGTAATTATCATCCATTTATTATTATTTAGGTGAAATCCTCAATATGTTGTGATATTGATTTAAGGCCATATCGCCCAGCCCTAATCTCACCGCAGATTGGATAACAACAACGTGGCTCTACCACTGACTTGCAATGTGGATGTTCCATAAATAACACAATCTTGGAGGAGCTCTGCTGTGCGGTGGAGTTGCTAATGCTAATGGTTAGCTTCTACTAGCCTCTATGTTAATGCTTCAGGTCTTAAGGCTCAATTTTTGAGTGAATTCGAATTTTTTTACGTGGTTGGATAACTGAAATTTGTCAGCAAACACTGCACTGCAAACGGTTCATGACCCCAAGGCGGTCCGCGTGCACAGAAGAAAAGAGGTCACTCTGAGAGTGCTCAGTGAAGTTGGAACCAGGAGATGAACCGGCAGTTCATCTACAGTTCAGCCACAATTTGCCGTGGCCTCTTAGGGGTACAGGAAATAACTTTTACTGGCTTTCAAATCAATCAATCAATCAATCAAAATTTTATTTATGAAGCGCTTTTCATACAAATGCAGCTCAAAGCGCTTTACAATATTAAAAACAACCAGACAGCAGTCGGTTTCCCACCCATCCCACACAGATTCACAGAAGACTTGTGGCTTTGGTTCTTCAAACAACTCTGGAGCTTTTTGCCTGCTGGTATTGAATTACAAATGCCGCCGCTGCAGCGTTAGCTCGCCACAGACTCTGCAACCTCACGCGCTCACTGGTTAAACAGTAACTACGTCCATCTTTGACCATTTTGAAAGGAGAAAAGCGGACCCCCCCCCCCCCACCCAGCCGAGAAAGAAATTTGTTTCAGTGTAACCATCCTTCCAATATGATTGAAACGTCTGACTGTTATGTGATTATCTCATTGTAGAATTCTTACTTATTGCTCCTTTAATGCAACAGTGCTACCAGCTGCACCACCAAACAGCCGCTTAAAAATCATCTCAGAAAAACGCGTTGCAGACCATCTCAGTGTGATTCCAACTCAAAGTTTGTGGTTTTTTATTGGTTGCTGTGAGATTCATGCAGCTTTAATCAGGAAGTACAGAAAACAGCTGATTTGTCTCAAAGCCTCCCTTTTTCTTTACAGTTTTCAGCAGCTGATACGTGTTTTTCCGTGGGCTCAATAGATTTGGCACATGAGCGCTGATGAATCTCATCAGTTTAATGTGTTTATGCTCGCTAAGCCTTAAAAAGCCCATTGATGTTCAATGAAGTGCTGCAAAGTTAGCTAATTTCCCCCTGGTCGTCTCTGCAGCTCCTCTCTGGGTCTGCTGATTCCCAATAACATAATGCACTCTGCTTCCTGTGGAAGACGGAGGCCATGCCCTGTCTCACCAATTTGTGTTACGGCGTACAGAACGGCTTTGACACAAATACAGTCTGCTCAGATATTTCTGAGGTTTTTTTCCGCCTTTAATTCAACCCATGACTCTTCCTTCAGTTCTTTTTTCAACTTTTTCCCCAGTAAGTGATTTAGCCTTATCGTAGCACTCCTACTTCATCTGCCTCATATTCCAACCACCCATGATGGCTGCCTATATGACAGCCAAGAACCAGTATTAATTAAAATGTCACACCTCCGAATCAATACTGTAAAACAGTTTAAACACAACTCGTGGCCGCCGCTGCCGTGATAAGTGCTGGTGGCTGACAGGTAAGGAAGGAGATGGGAGAGAATGGTGTGATGGAATTATCCCAGGAGAACATTCAATAACATTAAAATGTATGACCTCAAGTGTTACTTCATTGCTCACAATAGAAAATTATCCATGCTGTCATGTAGTGTGCTGCACTAAACTGACAGATCCGTAAGTCAATAACAACGAGCGCGGATGCTAGTGCTGTGAACCTTCATAGGTTTCTTCTGTTTTTATTTTTTTTTGTCTTTCGCAAATACGAAATTCTGTTTTCAAATAATGATTAATTTCAAATGAGAAAATCTACCCAGAACAACCTGGTCCTGTGTGAAAAAGTAGTTGAACCTTGAACTTGGTACCTAACATCCTTGGCGCTGATGAGTTTATACAAAAGAGGAAACTCCATCTGCCCAAAGAGAAGCTAACACAGAAGAACAAGAATTTCAGTACCCTCCTCATCCACTCGGGGCTGGCTCCAGAAAGGAGTATGTTTCAATTGAGCTTGGGGAGTTGACGTCACTTCTCCCGCATGCAACAGTTCAAATCGAAACGGTGCCATCTTGGCAGGCAGAAGGCCGCAGCTGGGCTATTTGTTATTGTCAGAAAACTCAATCAAATGGGAAATATGGTAGATTCCTGTTGTGCCCCAGGATGCCAGAACAGACGCGGACGACATAAGGAATGAGCCATCTACAGGATTCCCCAAGATCCGGAGCGCCGCAAACGTTGGATCATTGTAATAAAACGCGCTAGTGACCGGGCTAAAATGAAGCTGTGGGATCCCGAGAGTAAAGGTTTTTGCTTATGCAGCGACCACTTCACATCAGGTACTTAAACCAATGTTTCCTCAACTGCGTATGGTATTTATTTTAAATGCTTTTTTCACGATTCTTAGTGGGCTTCCTAAACTTATTTTGGTGTGGCTTTTTCTGTCTTATTACTCATAGCAGTAAGTAAACATCACGTAAAAAAAAGCACTTTGGATTGCTATTATCTGTCTCACCGAGACGGATCTCAGACAGATCCTGAGACGCTCCTGCCTGACATATTTATTTTATTCACGGAAAAAAATCAGACTAGTGATTTCTCTTGGCGTTCAGTTTATACATTCAAACAGCACAGCACTCTATTTAAACTACTTACATGTAAATCTATGTTATTTGTCCATCCATCCATCCATCCATCCATTTTCATCCGCTTATCCGGAGTCGGGTTGCGGGGGCTGTAGCCTAAGTTGAGAGGCCCAGACTTCCATCTCCCCAGCCACTTGGGCCAGCTCCTCCGGGGAAATCCCAAGGCGTTCCCTGGCCAGGTCCGGTAAGAGGCCCGCTCTGACAGCTTCTGGCGTTTTAAAAAAGTATCCCAGGGGCACGGTAAGGGTTGGAGATGTTTAGTCTATTTAATTTCTGACTATATAAAACGATTTGTTTGGTTTTAAAGTGTGAAGTAAACTCCAACGAAGTAAAATCCAAGCTGATCCCGCTCATTTTGTTTACCTTTGTTGCCTGCCAACATGGCGTCTACTCTCTGAGAGTCACGTGACTTCCGGAGCTCCATTAAAACACCTTCACAGCAGAAATAAACACGTTTACAGCCTGGTACAAGAAAACATTTATATGTCAGGTTTACCATCATGACAACTCTGAGGGGGTGAACTTTTCTGTAACTCATCCGTTTAGATGTAATTAAAGCTTGACATTATGAATAATTAGGGGTGTGTTCTTTTGATTGACATGTGCCAGATGAGCTATCAGCACTAGTGGTTAGTCCTCCTGCTTGCTCCAGGGAAGGCCTCAGTCTCAGCCTCACATTTAAAGTGTTACAGCTTAGAAGTTAGAGGGTAGCAGAGTCGCTCTAAACCGTGGTTTTCTGGCTAAAAGTGCCTGCCAATCTCCGTTAGCTTCGGCTAGCTCAGTTAGCTTGTAGCAACATTGGTTCACAGTTTGATAGGTGTCAATCATCTGTCCCCACCCTCACAGTCCTGCTCTCAGCTACACTTTGCCTTTTCCGGGAGTGACGAGACGCGACCAAGATGGCGGTGGTGGGAACCGCCTGTTGGGCTTCAGTTCAGCTCTTCAGAAACTAACAGGTGATGGCATGGAGTGTTCATCCATATTATACATACAGTCAGTGATCATATCTTCGAAAGGAATTTTGTCACACCTTTATACAGAATAGTTCCATTCATCCACATTGGAGGGACTCCCAGCCTCAACGGTCTGTTGAAGGTCAAAGGTTCTCATTCATTTTTATGTGATAGAGCCTATGATTAAATTCTGATGTTAACCCAGATCTGGACGAGTGAGGGAGTAGAGGGAGGTGGAGTGTACAGTCGGTAAAGACGGCTCTCCCTTGCCCTGCCTCCAAAACGCCTCCATCTAAAAGGCTAGGATATCCAGAGTTATCTCTGTAGTAGTGATGTGTCGGTTACGAACAAACCGGCTCTAAAAGCCGGCTCTTTTAAGTGAACGACGGAAGCCGGCTCGTCAGTGGGAGCCGTCCCCTCCCCTACCCCCTCCCCTCTTGCTTTGGTGAAAGCTACAGGTAATTGGTCAACATGTGTAACTGCATGTCCAGACTGTCCACACACAGAGCAGTAGGGGCGGGGAAGAGGGAGGATCAGACTCAGATGCACAGCAGAGCACATGCGGGCGGAAGGAGACGAGAGGGGATGAGGAGGAGGAAAAAGGCGAGAGAGAGAGAGAGAGAGAGAGAGAGAGAGAGAGTGACAAAGACGGTGAGAAAATGAGCGCCAGCAGTCGGAAAGTGGAGATTTCTTAAAGTGTTCAGTTATTAAATCCATAGAAATTATAAATATTAGACATATTGTAATTTTTACATTAGTAAATAATTTTACATATAGTTTTGCATTATTTTGGTTATAAATGTACTCAACGCAACAGAAAATCTGAGGAGCCACTTGGGAGTCGAAAGAGCCGGCTCTTTTTGGTGAGCTGAGCCAAAAGAACCGACTCTCTAAAAAGAGCCGGAACTCCCATCACTACTCTGTAGTTATGCTGCTATAGGCTTAGACTGCATTGTAATAAATCGTAGGCCAGAATAACTTAAAAACTAAAGTTCAACAGCTGCCTTAAAAATGTGAGTCATTTCTACTTTAATTTTAATATGAATTATTTGAAATGGTGTTATCAAAACGGCAGCTGTCATGCCAATACAGGCAATCAGTGAAGCAGGAAGCTAACAACACTGAAAATTGATGGCCAACTCACACCTCATACACAACACAAGGAGCTGAGTCCTGAGCATTTAGTGAGAACTACAACTTTATATAGTGTAGTGGAATGAAACGGCACAACGTTCTTATTCGCGACCGGCCTCCTCACTTTCGGTGCCAACATGACAACAACAAATAACTCCTCCTTTGGAACACTAAACAAAGCAAAAACTAAGAACAACACTTAGACTTAGACTTAGTTCCTCCGGCGCCTACTGGCGCATTGGGCGCAAAGTAATCGCCAGCGAGCTCTGTCGGCCGCGACGGCCTCGGCTTCATCCCATGACAGGTTTACGGCACGTAGGTCTTCGATAAAAGTTCTGCGCCATGTGATTTTCGGCCGTCCTTGTTTCCGTTTTCCGCGTCCTGGGGTCCACAGCATGGCCACTTTTGGTATGCGTGTTTGAGCCATTCGTAGCACATGGCCCCCAAACCGAAACCGTCGCTCTGCAACGACCTCAGCGAGTTGGCGTGTTCTCGTTTGGTGGTGGATCGCTTCATTCGTGATGTGGTCGAGGTAGGAAATGTGAAGGATGCGCCTGAGGCATCGTTGTTGGAACGCATTGAGGCGCTGTGTGATGGCCGCTGTCGACCTCCATGTCTCGCTCCCGTATATGGCGGTTGGAATGACGATCGTGTTGAATAGGCGGATTTTTGTTTGTAGCCCGATGGACCCAGACGCCCAGACTGGCTGTAGCCGCCGGAACACTGCCGCTGCCTTTCCAATGCGACGTCGCGGTCCGTGCCACCATCTGATGTGACTATGCTTCCCAACACAACACAACCGCCCACAATAAATGTGCATAAACACCTCAAATTAGAACAAAATAACTAAGAACATGACTACCCACAATGCACCTCACCCACTGCAGCTTTTACAGTTGGCAGGATAAATTTTAATCTATAAATTGCAGTTTTAAGTTGACTGAAGCACGAGAATGAGGAAAACATAATCATTTGTTGAAATAACAAGCAATTTTAAGTTTTCAAAATCAAAACACACAAATTTGAGTTTAACAATTAAAACTTAACAGGGAGACAGGTGGAATAGGAAAAATAAATTGAAACAACTTTTTGAGGCTGTCGTTTTTTTACAGTGTGTGTGTGCGTGCGTGCGTGTGTGTGTGTGTCTGTGTGCAGGGACGTAGCACAAAATTCTGGGCCCTAGGTACAAGTCTTCTAGGTGGGCCCCCATGCTCATTTACTTAATATCTCTCTTACACATTTTTTGTCATGCTATAAGACAAGATAATAAATATGATCTTAGTTTAACCTCTATATTGAGCAAATACAAATGCCAGCATAATAAAAGTGAAATGCCCAGACTTCACATATAATTTTTATTTGCCGACAATGTGTTCAAACAAAAATCCTGGAATTTATTTTCCAGTAAATGCCCACTGATGGGTCTTCATGTTAGCAAAATCACTTATGAGATCTTTAAAGTCCAATCCTTTGGCTAATTGGCTTTCAATAGAAAGAAGAGCTAGGCTGTTCAGTCTATCCTGGGACATTGTTGATCTCAAATAATTTTTCACCAGTTTCAGTTTGCTAAAAGCCCGTTCACCCCCAGCAACAGTCACAGGTAGTGTGCAAAATATCCTCAGTCCAATACAAACTTCTCCAAAAATGCTCTGTAATTGCATCCTGTATAGATGGCATTAAGCAGCTCAAGAGGAGACCGAATGTGTGGAAATGTGGCACCATATATTGTTCTCAGGTGTATCATCTCATTCTCAAATTCAGCTGTGAGATCCTTGTAATGTTTTCTCATCAGTGCCTGGCATGATATCTTCATCTGCTCTTCAGTCATGCCTGTCATGGTTCATGATGTTAAGCTTTGCTAATACTGATATGTATTGATATATTAAATACATATGACATGAAATAAACCAGGTTCTCTCTGTGAATGTAATGTACTCTAAATTTTATAATCCCTGCATTATCAGCCAAATTATAAGATTGTCCGTTTTCAAGATCAAATATAAAGAAATTTAAAATAGGCTTAAAATATCTAACCAAGTCAATAACAATCCTCTAACACCAGTGTCATCATGCTATATGAAAAACAGTGGCAGCTTCTCATTCCTGAGATTACCACGAATCCATCGATACCAAGTTTGTCCTGGTCCATGACTGGGAAGGAGCTGAAATATCCACACAGAGTGAACCTGTTTTTACAGCGAGGTCTGCGAATTAATTGGCGGCGGCCGCCCGCGATAATAATTCTGATTAATGTATATATATTAATTAGTGTTTTCACTGATAACACTAATTAATTTATATTTGATCTTGATGGTGAAACTAAAGGCGTTTAACACTGAACACCTAACATGAATGCAGCTTCTGAGAGCTAGCTAATATCAGCTAAAACTGTGTTCTGCTGCTGCTCACCTTCCTTCTTGAAAACCCTAGTCAATACTTGCTTCTGTTCAATTAACTTTTTCTCCTTCTTTTCTTTTCTGGAAGCCAGATTTCCCTTTCTTGGGAAAAGACATGACTGACTCTCCTGCCTCCAGCTCTGGCTGTCGGCATCTGCGATGTCTCATAGCTGTACATGCGGCAGTGCAGCCCCTGGCCGCAGGTGTGGACTAAACCACTTTGCACATTTTTAAGGGGTGATAGATGCCTCAGAGATTATTCAGTTATTATTTTTAAGGCGAAATTCTGTTTCTTAACCTCTTTATCCAGGTAAAGGGAAGTTTATTAAGACATTAAGTAAGTTGGGGGAAAATAAACAACAATAAAACGTTTTTATTCAAAGCTGTCTCAGGGCCCCTCCCTGCAGTGGGCCCTGGGTAAACGGTAAACGGTCCATAATGGTGGGCCAATCATAGTGCACTATGCGTAGTGCACGAGTGAACAAATCACAGAGCTTTATCCGCTTTGTGGGCCAATCAGGGTGCTCTATATGCCTGGTGGGTGGATGATGCAACAGAGTGAAACAAGAGTATGTCACATTGATTGTCCAGTGGAATGCGGAGATCATTTGAAAGACTACGGTAGAACCCGCCCCACAACCGAGAGCCGTCAATGGAGTGTGGCCAGACTAAATAATACATTTATTTAGTCTGGCTTGCCAGGCTAGCTGGGTTCCTTATATAGGAAACTTTTTGCTGATTGGCTTAATGAACTGGGGTTTCATTTATAAAACATTGCGTAGAATCTGTACTAAAACCGTACTTAAGCTCAGCAAAAAAAATGTACTTAAGTCAAGTAGGTTTGTGATCTGTCAAACATGGAGTACACACAGCTGCACGCAATCTCCGCTTCATAAATCGGAAACTATCTAGAAAGGTTCTCAGTTGCATTTTAGTCACATCTCGCCCTCACCACGCCCACTTACTGCCATAAATAGTCAATGCTAAGTGCCTTGTGGACCTCATGCATATACATAAGCCGTCTTATTGCAGCGTTTCGATCACGACCGCAGATCAAGGAAGTGCTATTTCACAAGCAGAAGTTGAGGTACTTGTGGGTGAGGTGGAGAAATGAAAGGAAGTGCTTTTGCAAAACAAATAAGAGAAAATCCACGGAGTGGCACAGCGCTGCTGAAGCCGTCAATGTTGTGAGTTCTTCAGAGAGATCTGTGGCGGATATGAAAGAAATAGTCCGATCAGGATTCGATCCCCAGACTCTCAGGTGAGTCACGCTAACCAGTCATCCAAACAGAGATCTCCCCTGTTCAAGTAGCCAGGGCGCATGATCAATCGGGTCACAGTGACAGGACACTTGTAAGTTGCTTTGGACAAAAGTGTCTGCTAAATACATAAACATAAACATAAGGACACACACACTGTCACAGACGCATGACATTCTGTCTCAATCTGACCCTCTGCTGATATTCTGCATTCCGTATTCTGCTCTTCAGGCTGTGTGTGTGTGTATGTGTGTGCGTGCACGTGCACATGTGTGTGTGCGTGTGTGCGCACGTGTGTGTGTGCGCGTGTGTGTGCGTGTGGGGGGTCTTGTTCTGTGTGAAAACGAAGCAGTACCAGTGATAATGCTGCAGGATTTCATAATTGTATCTTCTCAGCAGCAGCGCTGCAGGTGCTCTCCATGTCAAACATGTGCGTAAGCCAGGTCCTTAGTCAACCTAAAGTTGCGCACATTTTTCCGCCAAGTTTTCTTTCATAAATCCCAAAGTTTGCGTGGAAAGTTGCTTACGCAGTTTTCCGACCCCGTTTTGTGTGTAAGCAAGCTTGATAAATGAGACCCCAGACCTGTAGTGGATGTTTACTATGTGAAGGGCCGTGAGACGACTCTTGTCGTGATTTGGTGCTATATAAATAAACTTGAATTGAATTGAATTCAGGATGTTCTGCTAGAGAGCACAATTCATGGTTCCATCAGTTGTCCTGAAGCAGCAGAGCAGCCCCAGACCATCACACTGTCACCACCATGTCTGACTGTTGCTATGGTGATGTTTCAGTGTTTGTTTGACTCCAGATTGAATGGAACACACACCTTCCAGAAAGTTCTGCTTTTCTGTTGTCATGCCACAGCATATTTACCCAGAATTCATGATGCATTCTTTGTTGCTTTTTGAGATCGTTTAGCCTACTTCATGTTGTCAGACAGGTTCTGCTGTAGAGATTAATAATCTACAGGTCTGGGTTTGGCAGGTGGAACTGAACTCAGATTTCTAAATAATGCGTTTAATTACAGCTAATTAATCATTTGACAATGGGGGAAATAACTTTTACACACAGGTCCAGGTTTGCTTGCAGGGGCGGCGTTAGGCCCGGCTACTTGGGCTGAAGCCCCGGATGTTTCATGAAAAGCCCTGGATCTAAATCGTGGAAGTAACATGCAGTACCAAAGTCCAACAGAGAGGGCGCAGCTGGCAGTAGTTTGTATACAGCCTGCCTGAGCCTCCACCACTGAAGAAGAAGCCCTTCAGCAGCCGGCTTCTTCTACACTCTCTGTCTGAAACGCATGAGTGAAGATGGACATAAGGACGTTTTTTAGACAAAAAGTACAACGACAGAACCCCAGCTTTGATGAGACTGGTGCTGACTCAGGTTTGTGAGTCTTATTTGAAAATATTTGTTGTGCTGCTGGTTTGCCTAAAGTTAGCTTACTATCAGGTAAAGTTGTTGAAGAAAGAAAGGGAATATTTACCATCAACTCACACTAAACACTAACAGGAACAATACTCTGCCCTGAATACGCTTAATATGTAGCTTCAGATTAAAAATTATGTGGTACAAGACATGTATGATGTTGACTAGTGCGTGTCACGTGTCTGTGCGCGCGTGCGTGCGTTAAGCCCCGGATCTTCTTCAGTCCTAAATCTGCCCCTGTATGCTTGGATAGTTTTGTTCCAGAAATTTAGAAAAATCCCTTGAAAAGAGCATGTTTCACTCACTCAGGTTATTTTTGTCTGACATTCTTTGTCTGAACAGAAGGAATCTGAACAGGTCAAATACTTTTTCACAGCATTGTGAATTTCTGCAACCATTCTGGCAAACGCTAGTTCAGAACTTTGCGAGCAGCGCGTGTTCACACGCGGCGGGACGGCGTTCAAAAAGCAGCGCTCAGACTCCGGATAAAATGAAACAAATTCTGTCAGAGTAAATATGGTTTAATAAATGAATTAGCTTCATAAATAATGGCTGTAATGACATTTTAGGGGACAATAAGCCAGAGCATTGTCAGGAAATAGTTGATGTATGAGTTTCATGCCTCAGCGGTTCCTCAAAATGAATGGGCTTGAGAAGATAGCAGGGGCCTCCAACCAGCCTATTCCCTCGAATTATCTACTTGTTGTCAATTTGCACAGTGGAATTACACATGCAAATTGAACTACCTGCACAAACACCACTTGGAGATGATAAAAACAAATTAACAAAGGCTATAGAAGGAGGATTTATTTCACTGGCTAACCCAGGTCAAGCAATACATGTATTTTACGATTGTGTGTACCCAATTTTGCTGTAATTATATCAGCAAATTATTCTTTGTAATCTTATTTTTTCCTCCTTAAACACATAATTAACTTACCTCGTATCCTCACAATAATAATAATAATAAAAAACTTGGCTTTGCGTCGGAGTAACACGGTTTAATCTGATTTGGGGGTTAATTTTTGTCACCTCTCTGCAGAAACTCAGAGGAAGGTGAGACACGAGCAGTTTAGAGGCGTTGTTTAGTGTAAAGGAGCCACGCAAATCTACATAACCAAAGCCACAATGTTAAAATATATATAATCACCTCTTAACATCATCCCTCATGCTGGAGAGGAAATTAGGAGTCCCCAGACCTCCGCGTTTGCTATTAGATATCTCATTTACTTTGTACACACAGTGCTAATCTCCACTAATGAATTCTGCCACACCAAGCGAGATCGAGATGACTTAAAATTATTATCACTTCCACAGATTTGCCTTTCCTCATTTGAGGCTCAATTTAGCTGGCTCGCAGAAACAGTCTGTCACAGTAAGATACTAATAATTAGGGTTTTAGGATGATTAGTTTATCTCTGTGCTCTTACAGTCCTGCCTCTTATCCGCCATGCCCAAAACTTAATAAGAGGCTCTAAGTTTTAAAAAAGCAAACTCCAAATTACCAAGAAATGACAGAAATAATGAACTGGAGCACGTGTCTGGAGAGGAGGAGGGGCAGGGGTGCGGGACACAGGGAGAGACATGGACGGGGAGGATGCTGAGGGACATTAATCCAAGTGTGAAATAGAACACAAAGCCTGGTAATCAATAAGAAAACGATTTAGGCCTGCAAAGCCAGAATTATTTAGTATTAATAGGACTTTGTGGCTCTCGTTTACCTTCAGCCAGCGATACGCCGCTAAACACGGCAGAAAATGTAATTAAAGTCACAACAACGACGAGTAAGAGACGCTAGTTAATGGCTGCGTGTTTCGGAGAATGTTTTACTCGTTTCAGATGACGTTCAACATAGCACCAGTCTTAGAGACCTACTTCATTTTGCAGCGCCTTCACATAAGAGAACAGGGCATTTCTGTTTCTTAGACTTTAGGGCCAGAAAACAAGTTTTATGTGTCAAAAATGTTTTTAATATGTATAAATATATGTAACGAACTAAAAACACTCAACTTTACGGGAATGTGTACTTTGTGAAGAGCCTTGAGACGACTCTTGTTGTATAGAAATAAACTGAAATGAACTGATAAGGAGAGTCTTTTATGTTTTAAACGTTCGTGACAATTAAATAAAAACAACAGGAATATTTATTTGAACAATAATGGGTACAAAAGTTTAGTAATAATAATATTATCATATTTTTATGTTAAAAGTTATGTTTGGGGTTTGGATTATTATACTTTCTTTAACCAAACATTCATATATATATATATATATATATATATATATATATATATATATATATATATATATATGTGTGTGTGTGTGTGTGTGTGTGTGTGTGTGTGTGTATATGTGTGTATATATAGACACACACACACACATATATATATATATATATATATATATATATATATATATGTATATATATATGTGTGTGTGTGTGTGTGTGTGTGTAATATATATACACACACACACACATATATATATATACACACATATATATATTTATATATATATACATATATATATATATATATATATATATATATATATATATATATATATATATATATATATATATATATATATGTGTGTGTGTGTGTATATATATGTGTATGTATATATATATATATATATATATATAAATATATATAAGGGACAAGGTCTGGGCTGTCAAAAGGACAAAATCCCCAATTTATGGAAAAAATGCACATAACAAGTCCTCAAAAATTACAGTTTTGTCCCCTAAAACCTAAAAACACAAAATATAACAGATTTAGTCAAATAAATCAAGATAAACAAATAAGAAAATATATCTCATTTGCATTTTGTATTTAGATTTGATAGTAAAAATAAATGCTAATAACTTCATTGTTGTTTTCTTTTAACTTTTTAGAACTGAATCAGGATGCTGCATCATTTTAGGACTTCTCATCAGTAAACTTTGACTAGTTAGATAAAAAGTCCAGAGCGCTAAACGAACAGTCCAGTCCAGCAGTCGACCTCTCATCCTACACATGGCTGCTGTGGGTCTTACGCCTTATAATGCATTTATATGACACACACAATACAGGCTATAATTTATGTATATTATGGGCCTTGCAATAAGATGCAACCAAAAGGGGCCTAATGTGAATGTCTGTGAAAGAGCAATTTAAGAGTAGATGCCTGTGCCAGTGCCAGGGGCTATACAAGATTTGCATGCTAATTATTCTAATAATAATGTTATGCCCAAAGCACTTTAAGTAAATTGCAAACCACTGGTCATAGAAGGGAGGCTTATCTCAGCCAGAACATGACACAAATATAGGTTAACATTTGAATGATTCCTAGTAATTCACGGACCGGTAGCCATGGCTCACCTCAATTAGAAACGCTCCACAACAGTTTTCTATCCACTTTTCACAATTCAGGATCAAATTTTTAACGTGGATGCCATTCAAGGACTTTGAGGTGTTTGTTCTGAGCTCATTTTTACTAAAGACCAGTGGGAAGCTGTGAGGGAGTGGGTTCAACAAAACCAGGCTTTCTTCTCTAACCCAGTTTACTTCAGGTGTGCTGTCAGGACACTTCTGGTGTTACTTCCTGTTGTACAGGAGGACAAAATCAACTTCCACTTGTCTCAAGTCGTGCTAAATTACTTCAACTAAAACATGAGATGAAGGTTGATAAAAATGTAAATCGGGTGTTTAGGTTGAGACCTAAATATATGTCGATTGTTGAGACAGAAAGCTTCATAGAGACTCGTTACAATTTGTTCCACTGTTTCTTTACTGAGATATTTCAGTTGAATGTTGTATTTATTACATATTCTGTTGTGTGCAGACTCGGGCTGGGCTCTACATCGAAAATGTTTCGTTATCAAAATACAAAAGTTATGGATTTCCTATCAATTATAGAAAAATATAAAAACATACAAGCTCATTTTAGATCAATACTTTATAATAATCATAAATGGCAACCCTAATCTTTTTATCTACTTATTCATTTTCTCATTATTATTATTATTATTATTATTATTATTATTATTATTATTATTGTTGTTGTTGTTTTACTATATACTTTTTTCTATATTTAATATGAAACATTTCTACATAATCATTGTGTTGGTCAAACTTGATGATAATCTAATTTGAAGTAACAAAAATTACAAATAAATAAAATTATTAAGTTGAGGTGGAAGTAATGTGTTTTTCGAACTTCCATCGCTGTATTTCATAAACTTTCTAAAAATAATTTACTGACTTTATCTGTTAAGACGGTTTCAGATGCAAACACTTGATGTATGTGTTTTAAGATGGGAGCAGATTTTTTAAAATTTACATTACTGGGAAAAAGTGACATAAAACGATCTATAAACGCTGTTTTAGCCAGATTTTCTGCCTGAGATTTATAAATAAAAAGTGAGCAGGTTGTGCTTTTTTACAAACATTCAAACCAGTACTTGAACTCACCATCACCTGCTGCTTCGCAGATGTTGAGTTCAGGGACACGGTTACCATGGTGATTAGCAGGGTGTAAGGACAAGTTGCAACTCGCTTTCAGCTCAACAAAACAAAGAAAAGCAGCAAAACTTCGAAATCGGCGGACGACAGCTTTTGTTTGAGCTAGTTTTAGCTAGTTCTGATACAACTCTGATTGGACGACACCGACACCTCCGCTAATGATGAGCCAATGAGCGCTTTACAACAATAAACGTCACCGTGTTTACCCGGAAATGAAAACCCCGAACGACCATTTAACTTGTTTATTTCTCGTAGTTTCGTATATATATATGGAACTTTTACCTAAGTAAACAATAAATTATATCTGTGCACACAATTGACTCAGGATGTACAGTGGGCTTCTGCCGAAAGATTTAACCGAAGACGATCTGAGTTCAGACGCCGAGCTAGAAGATGGTGTTGTCAAGGGAGACGATGAAGAAAAAGAGTTTGGTGAACATTCAACAAATACAATGCCTGTGGTGGACGCACGCTCGCCTCACTTTGGCGCTGACGATGACTCTCCGACATGCAAAATGCCAGGCGTATCTCAGGGAGCGTGGCAGGTAATGAGCTAGCCAGCTAGCTAGCATCCATTCTGTTTATTAGCAGTAGAAGAAAACATAACAGCCAAGAGCAGAAATAGCTTAAATATTCTGTTATTCATCATTAAATGTTTGTGCTAAAGAAATTCCAGGAGCTCCGTAAAAAGAAAGATGAAATTAAGGCTATGGAAGTCCCCCAGAAAAGGAGAAGACGACGAAAGAGAGGTAACAGCAGTGAGATCATCTTTATTGTCTCTTGAAAGATTCTTTATAGCAGGTTTTTAACTGAACTTGATTTGTGTTTTATTGAATTCGCAGGCAGAAAGTGCGAGGAACCTGCAGACACTGGGTACAGAAGTTCTTATCGTTGTTTTTATATATAAGCAACTAAATGACCCATGCAAGTAAGGAAATGAGTTATAATAGCAAATATCTCAATATAAACCTTACAAATAGCACATGGGTCTGCGTGCAACCACCATGGCTGAAAGCCATTTCCACCATTGCTTCTGCAAAAAAAAAAAAAACCTTTTTATTCAGAAATTATTTCTATCTTCTGATATCTAGATAAAACAACGTTTCCCTGCATGTTTGTGTGTTAAATACAGCTTAGGTAGCCTTAAAATTATTTAGTTTTGTTGTCTTCGTTTAGGCAAAACAAAAACGATCAAATAAGAACTAAAGCAAAACAAGTAACACACCATGAAATAAACAAAGCATCGGGCTCTGTCTTTATGTTATATAAACATCACGTTATTTATGAGTGAATTTTCCTCAGATCACCTAAACTTTATTAGCATTTTTATCCGTGTTGGGTTTATATTTCAGTGTTTTTTCCTCGATGTAAGAACAATGTGCTTAAGCTGACCCAACATAAACCTTTGAGGTTTTGGTATTCAGTCAGTTCTAAAAGGTCTGCCGTTTACCTCAAATGTGTTGAAAAAAATGTTTCTGGTATGTCAGAAAGCCCCGTAAATAAAGAGCAACATTAGAGAGGAAGCTGAAAAAAATCTGTTAGTTTTAAAGTAAAACTTTGTTTTAAAAACAGTTTTTAGTTGTTCCCATTACCGAAATGATGGATGAAAGTTAGAGAGCCACTTCTGCATGTTTATTAGTAAAAGAGTTTATTTAGTAACCATTATGAGGAAATCAAACACCTTTCTTTACAAAATGACCACATTTAGCATGTTGTTCTTTGAAAAGACTAGTGTCGTGTCAGTAAATCAAAACCAAAACAACATTTTTAGGTCTCACAAATAAACTAATGTTAATAAATATTTCTATATTAATATTCATGACTTTTGTATATGAAGCCAAGTGGTGTTGTCATTTAATCACATCAGAAGCATCGGGATGACACATTTCTGTTGCTACTTACACAAAATAAATAAATAAATAAAAGATTGTGGCTGTCCCAAATAACTATTAGGATGATATACAACCACAAGCTCACTATTGTGTTTGTGTTATAATCTTTGTCCTTACCCTCTCTGAACTTTAAATATTCCTGCCAAACCTGGGTGCATCAAGTGGTGCTGGTGATGTCATAAATAACCACACGGTTGCATGTAAAAATAAATGTGTAGCGTGAAATTTTAGATGTTAATAAGTGAATTTGGCCATAAAATAACGTTGCACAAGTTGTGAAATTTTTTGGCATTGAATATGTTTTAAAAGAGCAGTAACACCGGGCTGATCCTAGACTAGCCATTAGCCTATCAGTCTTAAGCTGTTTTCACTAAACAATGCCGTCAATTTGCCGCAATGCTGAAGCGACATGAGGGAGGCTTAGGTCATAGGGGTGCGGGCGATGGTGGCATAGGAGCTAAGTGCTCGCCCCGTAATCGGAAGGTTGCAGGTTCGAGCCCCGCTCAGTCTGTCGCTGTCGTTGTGTCCTTGGGCAAGACACTTAACCCACATTGCCTGCTGGTGGTGGTCGGAGGGACCGGTGGCGCCAGTGCTCAACAGCCTCGCCTCTGTCAGTGCACCCCAGGGCAGCTGTGGCTACATCGTAGCTCATCCCCACCAGTGTGTGAATGTGTGCGTGAATGGGTGAATGACTGGTTGTGTTGTAAAGCGCCTTGGGGGGTTCCAGGACTCTAGAAGGCACTATATCAAATACAGGCCATTTACCATAAATAAGTGGTCAGACTGCGGCAGTAATGTTGTGCAGTCTTGTCCTTTGCGATGGCGGTATGAAGAGGTAGGGGGGCGGTCTCTGCACTGCCGTGAACTTGTGTTTCTCTTGGACATAATTTGCTTTTTATTGAGATCGAAGCCACGCTCAAAAGTTTTTATTTACAAGCCGCTCCTAAAGGTGTCTGTCCTCCACAGTACCTGTGCAATCTCTGGTGATCTGACATCCAGCTCTGACGGAGAAAAGCTCCTGGAGCGCTGCATTGCTCCAGATTATCATCTCAGCTGATTCCGTTTCTAAAACTGAAACATACGACCCATTTTCACTTTCATTTTCAATAAAGTTGCTGCAGGAGCTTGGCAGCAACTCCCCATCTGATCATGACATCTCCCCCTGTTGCACCAAGGCGTAATTGCCATTTATAAGGTAATTACAGCATTATTACTACCAAACAAATGTCGCAAAATTTGCACATCGCCATGCCGGCATGGAGTGTTTATCACACACACCGTTGCGGTAATAATACGCTGATTTGCCGGCACTGTGTGGCTCGTAAAAATGGCTTTATAGGAAATTAACCACTTCTCCAAACTGAGGCTATTCAAGAAGCTGTCTACAAAAAAAAGATCATTAATTATAAAATTTGCACAAAAGGAATGTTAAGCATAATTGTTGAGCATCAAATCTAAACCTGTCACTCACGGTGACATCCTGATGACAAAAAATTTGTTTTACTGTTGAAATAGATTTAATTTAGCGTAAAAGTCAGCTGTAAGTAGTTTTAACACCGTTATCTGGTTATTGTCGTCAGAGAGCACCACGATGACCCAGACGAGCGCTGGGATGAGCTGAAGCAGTACTTCGGTGTGAATGATCGATTTCTTCCCCCCGCCTCCTCCACACCCCCGCTGAAGGTAACACCGACTCCCGCCCCCCCTTATCTCCCGATGCTAAATCCTGTGCATGTTGTGGCTGTTTGACACCTCTCCTTTCTTTCCTGTCTGGTATCTTCACATTGTTTTCACGTGATACGACGTGGATTAGAGGAACTCTTTCACCTGACAGAGGGAAGAATATTAGAGATTATGCTCAGCAGCGTTTAGTGATAAGATTAGGATGGATCTCCTTTCTAATGTGGTTAAGATTAGACTGAGATGTGGCTTTTTCACTGGAACACCCCCCCCCCCCCCTCTCATAATCTAAAAGAAGGCATGTTCTTTGTGAGGCCTCAAACCGAAGCAGAAACATTTAAATGAATAGTTATGTAACTGATAGGCATGGCTTATTAGTTTTTGTAGAATTCATTATTAAAATGAAAATTAAACTTTCTTTTAATGCACTTAGTAATGAATGAACCTTTTATGCAAAGGCTTGCAAATTGCAAATGAAGGAAAGTGTGTGCGAGCCTGAGCAGCATTAAAACTGACCTCGTGATTGGGAACTGTTCTTATTTCAATTTCAAATGCCTTTAATGGTTATTTTTGTAGTATTTTGTGCTTAATTTATCTGAGAGCAGCATAAAATGGAGTTTTCGCTGATGGTTGCCTTATTTTAATTCGTACAATAAAGGAATAAAAGAAATGATTAACAAGCTAAATCACACAGAACTTGGCCACATGGACATAATAATGATTTTCTCAAACAGCAGATCTTCATAACTAAAGTATTATTTTAAATCTGGCAAGAGTTATACACACGACAGCTGTCCTAATTCAGTTACGACCAGCTTTTCTTCACTCGCCTCAAACAAATCATAAGTGTGTGTGTGTGTGTGTGTGTGTGTGTGTGTGTGTGTGTGTGTGTGTGTGTGTGTGTGTGTGTGTGCACGTGTGTGTGTGTGTGTATAAAGTGTCTGATTTGGTATGTATCTTGGATTTCGGATCATTTTGGGTACAGTGAGGGCAGAAAGTTAACGGGCAAACCTTTAAAGGCATTTCAAATAAAACTTTGCTTGCAGTGAATTCACAAGACAAATTTTTGTAGATAAAATGAGAATGCATGCAATAAAATAATAAAATTCAACTATATTTTAGCATCAGAGTGTTTACTTTTAAGGAAACTGACATTAAGGTTGGTTTATGCTTGACGCGTCCGCGAGGTCCGCACGGCTCCGCGCGGAAAATTTGCGTCATTTTGCGTCATTTTAACAACCACTCCCCTCCACCGCGTCTCCGCACGGCCCAAGATTTCCGCAACGCGCACCTCGGAAAATTTCTAACCACGCGGACGGTCGGACGCGGAAAAACATGGCGGACCGGCACGGCAGAGGTTCGTAAATACAGACATTTGTATGATTCAGCTCTCAGAGATCACCGTGATCAACATGTTGTTAATAATTCTTGGAGAGAAATAGCTCGCACTGTCGGAAAAGACGAGAACGCTGTTAAAAAATGCTGAAATACCATGTTGTAAACAGTAATTTCTACTTCTACTATGGTGTAGTGTTGGATGCATGCTGTAGAGCTCCATGCTGCCCCCTGCAGTTTGGGAGAATATTGGCTCACCGCAGAGACAAGCCGCATGATCCATAAACGCTGCGAGTTGTGAAGCGCGTTCCATCCGCGAGCCGCATCACCGCGCGGAAAGTGAATGCGTCAAGCATAAACCAAGCTTAAGAAAGAAATAAAGACAATGATCTTTTCTATAGCGCCTCTCAAGATAAAAGTCACGAGGCGGTTCACAAAAACCGAAAATTCAAATATGAAAAAGAAGCCAAAAATGTTGAAAATATGTTTAAAGTGAGAACAAAAGTGATTAAAAGGGAGAGAAAATGAATGAGGCAGGCACCATCCCTCTGGTCTTAAGTCTGGTTTAAAGACACACTTTTACAATTGGCCTTTACCCATTGAGTCACAAGTCAGACTTGGTTTAATTGTGATTTTATTCTTTTATTGTTTAGAATTTGTATTTAAGTTCACTTTTATTATGACTTATTAGAATTTTTTATTGTCTTGAGTGTAAATTTTTTATATTCTTTGCGTTTGCTTCATTTTTTTTTATTGTGAAAGTATACAGGCCCTTGGGCTAGTACAAAGGTGTTGGAAGGTGCTATAGAAATAAAGGATGATGATGAATGATGAAGAATAGGACAGGGGGAAATCAGTGGATCCCGGGAAAGGCGGGATAAGAGCAGAAAAAGGAGAGAGTGGTGATGAAGGTCACACAAAGCCTGAACAGGTGAGTCTTCAGCGGCTTCTTAAAGGAGACCAGACTGTCTGACTGTGAGCAGAACCTCCCTGAACCGTCTGTGCTCGGCTTCTGACCAAGTCCTCCAAACACACCCACATCACCCCGCTTCTCCTCCAGCTTCACTGGCTGCCAGTCAACTTCAGGGTTCATTTCAAGATCCTGGTTCTGGTCTATAGGGCCTTACATGGACAAGCACCATCTTACATTGGTGATCTTCTTAGTCCCTACACCCCCAGCAGGTCCCTGAGGTCCAGTGACCAAAGCCTACTGGTTGTGCAGCACCAGGCTAAAGACCAAAGGTGACAGATCATCTGCTGCTGTGGCCCCCAGACTCTGGAGCTCTCTCCCCCTGAGCCTGAGATCAGTGGACTCAGTGGTCTCCTTTAAACTCACCTGTTCAGGCTTTGTGTGACCTTCATCACCTCCCTCTACTTTTCTGTTCTCATCCCGCCTTTCCCGGCATAAACTGATTTTCTTCTTTCCTATTTATTTTCTCTCTTCCTTTCCTTACATTATTTTTCTTTTCTCCCTTTAAACATATTTTTAACATATATGTTCTTTTTTTTTTGTTTGTTTGTTTTTGTGAAGTGCCTCGTGATTTTTTGCTTGAGAGGCGCTATATAAAAGATCGTCTTCTTCTACTGTGTAAAATGGCAGACTTGACAAGTCAAGCAACTGAGTCTGAGGCCAGAAGATGTTCTAACGGTAAATACTGTTGTAAAATAAACCTATTAGTAGAGATGAGTCCTTATCCTGAACGTGGTGCTGGAACGTGTCAGAAGTCAACCAGCATCCCAACGGCTGGGAAACTAGTTAAGCTGTTGCGATACCACCTCTGAACACCAGAGTTTCCAGACTGTCTGTGTTCCATAGTCAACCTTAAAAGGAGAACTTCACACTTTTGGCTTACTTTTAGCACCCCCTGGTGTCCATTTTAAATCACTGTGGTAGAAACAAACCTGAAACTCTCCTCCTCGTGTTTTTAACACCTTTATCTGCTCAAAAGTCTTCTCAGCCTTCACTAGTTTCAACAGGAGAGGTTCGTCACTGAATCAATCAAATCAGCTGTGTTCACGATCTAAAGCATGCAGGAATCACGTCTCTGGGCTTTCACCAGTCAGAAATCTCCCCAGGTTGACTCTAATTAGACTCCTGTTGTCGAACGTTCTTCTTGTTTCTTTAGCTTCATCTGAGGCTCCACGATAAACACGTTACAATAAATGCTACTCAGGTGTAGCGCGTTAGTCCTGAGGTGTAAACATCATAAAGTGTGACTTTGTGAGACTTCAGAGAGGTCCGGAGAGGCTGAAGGGGTGCTCACAAAGGGCGGAGGGGGCTGAGCGACTTCGTTCACCCTGTAAAAGATTATATCATTTTCTTGAGCCATTGGGAGCTAAAATAATGTCTCCAGCTGCAGAAAACACACTGTTGCTAGGGACGGGGCAGCTCGTATGGTGCGTCCCGTACTGCTGCTAAGAGTAGTAACCAGTGTTTAGCGCCGTCATGGTTGCTAGGCAACAGGAGTTGCGTCGATGTAAGAGAGGAAATGAATCTGAAGACCGTCCAGTCACAGCCGTTCACTAAAAGTCTTCCTGGCCTGCTGTGCAGTACTGACGTGGAGCGTAGGTCGGGTCCTTCAAAGGATTCAGCTCCTGAATGTGGACACAGCCACGTGTCGGTGGCTAGAGTGCAACGAAATTTCACTTCTGTGTGGGAACTCGAACATTACGTACAGAAGAATCTGAGTATGAGTCCACGTGCTGTTACACCCCGTATATGTTGTTGTAGAACCCCCAACCGAGCTGCTCCCAGAACCAACGCAGGTCCAGAATGACCTCAGCCTCCCCGTACCTCCTCGTGGTTTTCAGAAAGAGATCTCAGGTGAGGATTCAGGTGTTTTATCAAAGGAGCTATGGCCCCTAACCCACCCTACCCTCACCCAAAGAAAAAGATCCTCTGTGCTTTAGGAGATTTTAAATAAAGGTACCAACCAAAGCCTGTTTTTGAGTCATTTAATGAAAAATTAAAAAGTAAGAAAATCTGTGTTTGTTGTCTTTTCCTGCATCAGTAACCAGGAACTAGTCGGCACCCCTCCTTCTTTCCTGGGCTTGCAACGGAAATGTGCAATTAAAGAATTACGGTGATATTCAGTGATCTCCTGTAGCATTCCTGAGATTTCCTCGCTAATATCCAATAAAAGATATTTTCATTTGTGAAGCAAAATCTACATATTTGTGGTAAATGGATGTTATATTAAAAATAAGACCCCAGGGACTTTTAAAGTTACTCTTTGATTTTTTTTCTTCCTCCTGCTTCCTTGAAAAACGAATATCTCATTTTTTTCTCCTCCGTCTCTCGCAGTCCGGCCTAGAAAAGAGCATAGAGCAGGCCATAGCTGAGGGGGACATCGCACACGCGGAGGAGATGAGCGACAGGCTCGCCACTCGAGAGGTACGTTCACTCGATAAGAGATCTTTGAGGCGCTCCTGCTGTGACAAATCGGGCTAATGGATCTGTGGCCATTTTTTGCTGCAAAGACAGAGAGGAACAAACCCATGCAGATATCCACCTTTCAGTCCCGCAGCCTTTTTCCATTGAGTTAATAGAAAAGCCCTCCCCTTAGTTTTGAAGTGCTGCAGCGTCTAAAGGACTTTTGGCTTTGCTTTTTAATGAAGGGCACATTCCTTTTCAAGCCAACTGTTAAATAATTCTCCAGGTAAGAGTTTCCTACCTTTGAAGTGTGCATGTCCCTGAATGCGCCGCCTGAAGTTTTGTAACTAACTGCTTTGGTGGGCATCGAGGATCAAGTGGTTTCAAAGTAATTTAGCATAAAATGTAGCCCCCACGCTTGCATAATTGTGGTTAAAAAGACACAGAGCTGCAGTGTGATCCTCCGCAGAGGGAGAAAACCACGCCACATCAAAGTTGAACTGCTTTGTTTCAGGGCCGTCAACACAAAGAAGTAGGGCCGTGTCGGCCTTTGTTTTGTTGTCGGGAGAGTTTTTCAGTAGAGCTGCAATAGGAGGACCCCCCCCCCCCCACACACACACACACACATTAATACATATCTAAAACATATTTTACTATCAAATACAACAATCTGCTCTTGATCAAAGGGCTGGGTGATGTGGCATAAAGTCTAACACGATATATTGAGGATTTCACCTCGATATTGATAAATGGCTATAACTACCAGTGTACGCAGAAACAAAAGTTGTCCACTAGATGGGGCTGTCACGTGACTCAAGGTGGTACAGCTTCTTAACTCATTCACTGCCATTGACGACGTGGGCATCAGAATGAGCCCCCGCGCCGAGAGAACAAACATCTCAGCTCTGAAGCCGATCTTCATCCGCATACGTCACACGTCATATGATCAGGAAGCAGAAAGTCCATGTGTTAGATCGTTTTGGGCCGTTCCTGTAGAAAAAAGTGAGGCGCGAACCGGAAAAGCGCCTGCCGATCACAATTCGACACGGATTATGAAAGAACGGATAACGCTCGAAACATGCAGATTCTTCCTGATGTAAGAGGTGAGTCTCTGCTTTGTTTTGGTCGTTTTGGCATCGACATCATCCTAGCGCGTAACGTTCCGCGACTCTTAAAAAACGGCAAGAAACGCTGGCAGCGAAGGCCTTTAGCGATCAGGAAACGGCTGGCAGTGAATGAGTTAGGCTTGGTTTATGCTTGACACATTTACTTTCCGCGCGGTGATGCGGCTCGCGGATGGAACGCGCTTCACAACTCGCAGCGTTTATGGTTCATGCGGCTCGTCTCTGCGGTGAGCCAATATTCTCCCAAACTGTAGGGGGCAGCATGGAGCTCTACATGCATCCAACACTACACCACAGTAGAAGTAAAAATTACTGTTGTTTACAACATGGCATTCCAGCATTTTTTAACAGCGTTCTCGTCTTTTCCGACAGTGCGAGCTATTTCTCTCCAAGAATTATTAACAACATGTTGATCACGGTGATCTTTGAGAGCTGAATCATACAAATGTCTGTATTTACGAACCTCTGCCATACTAGTTCTTGCCAGTCCGCCATGTTTTTCCGTGTTCAACTGTCCGCGTGGTTAGAAAATTTCCTAAGTGCGCGGTGCGGAAAGTTTGGGCCGAGCGGTGGAGGGGCGTGGTTGTTAACATGACGCAATTTTGCCGCACGGAGCCGTGCGAACCTCGCGGGTTGCGTCAAGCGTAAACCAACCTTTAAAGGGACGTGAATGTTAACAATCTACACACATCTTTCAAATTTTTATTGTCAAATTTATTGACACGGGAAAAATGATCTCGATAAGAGTCAGAAATTTTGATAACGATAAATAAAAAAAAGACTTATCACAATATCATTTTTCATATTAGTCTATCCATATAAAACAAGTCACTCTGGCGTCAGTCTTTAAAGACCAAGTTCACTTGCTTTTTCAACAAATCTGCAGTAGTATAGTTTAAATGAATGTCTCGTGAGTGGATCTCTGTGGGAGAAAAGCTCTGGCGCTCCTGTTTCAGGAAATAGAAGTAAGCCAGAGGAGAGGGGAGCAGCAGACGGCAGTCTTATTTTCTGATAATTGGACATCTCTCCTCTGATTGGCTAACAAAGCAACAAACTGTTTCATGTACCGTTGTACCCTAGCAGGGGCTATCTCAAGTGCAGGCCAGTTATCAAATACCAATAAACAGTCATCTGATAAGCTAAGAAAGTTTAAAAAAAAGCATATTTCTTCATATCCTACATTTGTTAAAGCCACCAGTGTGGAATATTTCAATGTTTCCACACTAAATGGGACTGCTGCTACTCTGCTAAATAAAAACATGTCGCTTCTACAGAGTGAAGACTAAAACAACTCCAGAAAAAACCTAATGTGTATTTTACAGTAGCTAAAAATAGACTGTGACATAACGTCGCTATGCAATATGGTATAGTTCTAAACAAACAAGCATGTTTTTTGCTTGGGTGCCTATGGGTCTGAGTCTCTGCACCTGTTTTAGAGATGTGTTGTCGTCTCCTAAACAAGTTGGAAAGGAAGGAAGCACCGCTGTTGTGGGAGGTGCTTCTCACACTCTAGAGACCCTGACTGGATGTCAGAGAGGACTTTTTAAAATCAAGGTGGTTCACGACAACGTGAAACGGCTAGAAAGGGGAAATGGCTCAAGCCAAAGACGGACAAAGCAAAGCGGTGGCAGTATTTAGGTGGAGGAGCTGATTTTCAACATGGAGCAAATCAAAGGTGTGTGTATATTTGTTAAGGGAAAGGTGGGGAAGGACCTACTTCAGAGAATGACGAGCCGGTACCAGCAACACTCTCAGATGTTGGCTTATCCAGGAGACAGTGGTGTAAACGAAGACGTCCAGCTGAGCGTCTCAGGCAAACATCATCTAAACGTGGACGTAAAAGGCTTTTGACAAGAGGCTGACCCTGACTTTGGAATTGTCCCGCTAAACAATGAGCTGGAGACAGATAATAAATTATGGGGTCACAAGGTTCATAGAAGCTTGTTTGCTTTGTGGGGTTTTGGGTTTGAGTGTTGGACCTGAGGACGGCGTTCAGAGGGAAGTTGGGGGCGAATAGTGTGGAGCTACTATGAGGCTTCAACCTGATATCTTGTTTCCTGATTTAAAATGAGTCTGACTGCTGCGGACAACTGAATGTCAACAAAAGTTAGTCTTGAGGTGAAAACAATCCCCTTAAAGGTCTGATTCTTATATAGCTGAATGAGTAGTGATGAAGCTAGGACTGAAATACCACCAGGTAGGGCTAGGTGATCTATTGTTTTCTGATATTGCTCTGCAAACCCCATCACAGGGTATCCGCGGGTCCTTAAAAAGTCTTAAATTAGCTTTTCCAAATTTAAGGCCTTAAAAATCCTTAAAAATGACAAATAATCCTTAAATACAGTTTCCAAAGGTCTTAAATTACCAAAGACCCAATAAACAAGATTCTTTTATTTCTATGAAATTTTCATGAATTTCTAGTTAGTCTTCAGCATTTTTTGTGTATGATGTTGGCGTAAGCAGAACCGTACACATTCAGTTGCTTGTGAAATGGGACTACTTTTAGATGAGCACATTAGCTGGTTAAACTAGTGGGAGCTTGCGCCATGGGGAAGTGCAAGTTCGATGGTAACTGGATGGCTAATCCCATGTTTGCGACGCGGTTAGCACCGGTTCCAGGCAATAGCTGGAAAATAAAGCTTACATTTAATTATAAAAATAGCTTAAATTTGGTCTAAGTGGCCTTAAAAAAGGTCTTAAAAAGTCTTAAATTTGGCTCCCTTACACCTGCAGATACCCTGCCATCAACTACCCCCGGTCAGGCTACATAACCATATAACAATTTAGTATGCCTGCCCAGCTCTGGCTTCACTACCTGTTCAGGTGCTTTGAGTCAAGAATGTGCAATAGGGTGTCACTTAGGTACCATGATTTAAAAAAAATTCATAATTTCCTTACTCTCACCCTTCAGATCTGTTCCATTTGGTCCAAGATTATCGTGTGTCAAATTATTTCAAGATCATGTAATATTTACAGGTCGCCCAACTGCATTTGGTTGATATAGCAAAACTGGTGACGCTATACACATTTTATTAACCGATTAGACGAAATGATTTTGCTCAACAACATAGAACAAAGATAGACAATTTAATAGTGTTTCATTTATTAGAAAATAGCCACAGTTTGATGATCAAATAGTCACAGTCACAGTACAGCAAGTACACGAGTTCAGTGATCATTGTCATTTGTCACCAGTTATAGTTCAGTCTTCCTTGTGCTTGGATGTAGCCGACGATGATCAGAAACGACCTGCAAGAGAAACTGCAGGTCATCTTCATCCCTAGTGAGTAGGGTTGTCACGGTGTGAAAATTTAACCTCACGGTTATTGTGACCAAAATGACCACGGTTTTCGGTATTATCGAGGTATTTTTTTAAACGTGCTAAATTTTCACACAATTAAACAAACCCTGTATGTCAGGAAACTTTGTCCTCAGTTTGTGTCTAAATTTTGCCTAAAATGTGTTTTTTTAATTATGCTGTTTATTTGTTTACATTTTTCCCCTTTAGTCTTTAAAATACCAATATTTGCCCATAACTTTTTATTTTATGTCTGTTTGATGTCATCATTTAAAAAATATTAGATCAGATGATACTCAGTACTCAAGTAGCCTTCTAATCAGATACTTTTTTACCCTTACTTGAGTAATAAACCCTATATCAGGAAAATATCGTCCTCGGTTTGTGTCCTTCCTGTGAGCTTTGCAGATGTGGGAACATGTCATCAGGCAGTAATCGTTGTTAAATTCATAATTATTAACGGAGAGAGACCAACTCTTATCTGCCCCTGGGAGCCCCGTAATGCATAGCGTCATTTCAACATGGCGGTGTCCGCGACACGGTTTATATGCAGGTAGCGGCGCTGCGGCTGCTTTATATAGCGACTCGTTGCGTTCTCCCTCAACCCAAATCCTCGGATCACGCATTTTAGCTAAAACGCTAACGTTAGCTTGCCTTGCGTTGACTGTAGAGTTGTGGGTGATGGTCACGCAGATGTGTCATGAGATTTGAAGCGTTGCTGCCTTTCACAGACACTTTTTCTGCACGTGCTGCAAACAGGATAGCCGTCTTCTATCAGCTGTCCCTCGGCATTCTTCAGATATCCAAAAGATGCCCGTACTTCCCACTTTGTCTTCTTTGAGGGATAATAAATGTCCTCCTGAGCGCTGCCGTCTCCTCCTTTGGCCATTATTTCAGCTTTAGCTTCAAGAAAGTTTTGGTCGTAAACAACAAAGTGCGCCTGTGCCGCCGGCAACTTCAGCAGATGATACGGTGGCTGGTAAGGGTCACCGCGCCTACGCCGCAGCCACGGAAATCCACCGAGATAATATAGTTTTTTAAAAAACAAGACGGTTATTATTATTGTCAACTTCTTTTACCGAGGTTTACCGCTACACCGGTTACTGTGACAACCCTACTAGTGAGTGTCTTATATTCTTGGATGAGTGCTACTCCCCTCTCTGCAGTGTCATTGACAACTTTCAGTGTTGAAAGGTGACGTTTCCCAACGATGTATCCTTCTTGTGATGGCCAGATATCTGCATCAGTGGTCAAGAAATCTGATGGCAGTTTGAGGCAATGAAACAGATTCATCGAGTTGCTAGTTACACGCTGATCTAGAGTGATTGTCCGGAGTTCCTCGAGGTTAATTTCTGCTCGCTTTGATGGTTTGTCTTTACCTTTCTTCTGCATAGCCGCAACCATCACTCTTTGTTGAGGAGACGACTCGGTCATCAAACAGAGACAAACCCACAAGGTCTTGCGATAAATACCTCAGATGGGAAGACAGTTTCTTTGCTGTTGCTGTTGATATAGCTTGATTGATGGATGAATATTCAAGGAGACTGTTCATCAGCTGTAGGGCTGTCGCGGTTGAGGAATTCCCCCTGCGGTGATTCAGGGTGGCTTAATATTGCGGTGTGCGATATTATTGCAGCACTGTTTTTTTATTGCAGTACTATCTAAACATAATGTTTACACATTTAAAAAAGGTTAAAAATTGCCGTGCCTTCTTTTGTAACACTTTACTGAATGCAGATCAAAGGGCAGTAACAACACAGATCGCAGTAACGTTTGTTTCTCCGACAGTCGGAGTCCGACTGAACTTAAAAACAACAAAATTCAGGAGAAGGATAAACTTTTAAATGCAAATTTGGCTGCAGCATCTAACAAATAAGAAACAAGTCCCCATTTTGTTTAGTTGTTTAAAATCAAGCATAAAAAATCACATGTACCGGGCGCGGGGCACTATCATTTCACTTTCACTTTCACACACACACGAATGACGGTGATTTATAGCTCGGTCACGTCCTTGTTGCCCACAAGGAAAACCAGCATGTTAACCACATACGGTTTGAGAGAGGATCTGAGAGGGATGGCAACATTTCCAGCAACACTGAAAACCCTCTCGGATGGTGCACTCGTTGCACTAACGCACACGTACTTGCGTGCGACTGGCGAGCAAAGGGAATCTCTCCCGGTTGTTGTTGCTCCACCATGTCGGGGGGGGTTTCCTTAGGGTGGATGCATTCCTCCTGCAGGTAGCGAGTGAGCTCCAGCTCAGCTCAAACTCTCTTCGGGACAGTTGCAGAAGCAGTGCTTGTCCGGGACTTCAGCAGGTCTCCGAGCGTTTATTATTATTTTTTTGCCGCTGGTGGCAGCTCCGTCTCGGCCAAGGACTCTGGCTGCGCAGCAGCTGACGTACTGAAAACCAAAGTGCTCCCAAAGGAGCGAAGTAACGTTTCGTTTTGATACCAGTGCAGCCATCCTTCTCAACATGCATCATTGAGTTGAATCATGTTCAGTAATCGCGGTGGCCCATGATGCAGCGCGGTGGGCTTCTTCATATTGCGATATTTCATTTTTGTGGTTACCGTGACAGCCCTAATCAGCTGTAGATCATTGAGAGGAGCAGAAATGGCTGAAGGGGCTGTTATCCAAGTCTTCAGGTATACTCTCACTGCAAAAACTGCAAGGTCTCTTAGACCTGTCTGCTCCCTTGCTTTCAGCTTGAATTCTTCACAAAACAGCCATATCTTCAAAGCATACAGAACCTTTGACATCCACCTTGCATGATGTATAGATCCTGGAGCCATGATACTCACTCCTCGCGAAGGAACTTCACCAACGAATATGATACCACCTATTGGTGCAAATAAGTATTGGCCAAATTTTGTGTCTAAAAATGGGTGAGGTTTGAAAGAATAACAAACAGGTTTCTCTGAAAAAGATTGGATGAGGGAACTAATTAACTATTAAATGTTAAATGTTAAGGATGCCACACATAGAATAATTAACTTCCATAGAATAGCTAAATACAGTGATCCCTGGTTTATTGCGGTAGATGCGTTCCAGACCTGGCCGCAATAGGTGAAAATCCGCGAAGTAGGGACACCATATTTACAGTACAGTACTATATTGAATTATCGTACGATCACATTCTCTTTTTGTGGGTAAAACTCAAGAAAAAAAATTTACTTGGTTTTTTTTATAGTTTTATTACAGCAAGTGCATTTTATGATGAAATTGATGAAAAAACAGGAATTTCTTGATATTTCGCATAGAAAAATACCGCGAATCGGTGAAAAATACCGCGAATCGGCAAATTTCCCTTAGGTAAGGCTCCAAAGAAAAAATCCACGAAGTCGTGAATCCGCGATAAACGAACCGCAAAGTAGCGAGGGATCACTCTATCACTGTCAGTTTATAAATAAGTAAGACGTTGATGTGGCTAGCAAGATGGGTACCTGTAAAATCGTGGTCATCATGTGGCATAATTTACCGTGCAATGCAAGCTTACAGTGCTAACAAAGGCTTTGGGCTACCTGTAAATAATGATATTTTTAAGTGAAAATTTTTCTGGGTCCATTTTATCACCAACAAAACAGATCTAGAGGGTGAGATATGTGTAATTCAGACTTTCATTTTTAAGTGACACCCTAATGTCCAGAAGAACAGTTTGATTGATGGATCAGGATCCAATCATTTAGAATGTCCCCATCTAAATGATTGGGTGTTTTTTTGTACCTGTCAGAGATTTTTACTATTTTTCTCTTTTATTTATTTATTTTTTTTTTTTACTTTGGTTTGTGAAGTGCAAAAAAATGCTCCAGAAAAACATCTCCTACCCACCTTTACCCACCAGGTAGAGCCTCTCCACACAAGGAGCTTTATGTGCACCAGTAATTGAATTGGTGTTACATACATGGTCCAATATGTCCGATACTTAAAGCACTTTGGTCTATAGCAACAGAACTCCTTCCCATCCCCATCTTTGTTCAAATACGAACGGGTGAAAAATGCTCTTGTGAGCGCCACCTTCACTGTTCTTTCCAAAGCCTCTTACAGCACCGGTGGATTGGTTTTAGCCTGAGCTCAGGTTCTCCCCTCCCCGGCTCCTCGTTTCTTGCCAGAGCTGTGATGGGACTTGACAGCAGTCTGGCAGCAGCATCAACTCATTATCGTTGAGCAGTGATAACTTCATTTCAGGGGAGTAAGAAATTAACCATTTTTTAATCCCGTAACCAAAGTGATGCAAAGTTTTACCTATTTGTTTATATTATTTAAAAAAAAGCTGCTTCACATATTACGTGTACATAAAAAATAAGGAAATGAAGGAGGCGAAGATGCAAAATCAGTGTAAAATAGTTCTTCTAAATAGCACAGACTGATCTTTCACAACAGAAGATCGATCATCTGTGGCCTGAATCATTCTCAGGGTTATAATTAAATCCCTCATTTGGTTTGGAAAGGCTTAGATGTTTTAATTTGTTTACGGTCATAACAGCAAGACATGATCACGGCAGGCATTTTACCGGAACAATAGAGCGAGGTTTTTATTTAGCAAAAAAATGCTAAAGCATCCTGACAGCTATGAAGAAGTAAAGAGGCCCGTTTGTCCCTTTAGGCATTGTTTTGTAAAGAAAGCGCTGGTACATGTTGAATGACAATGTTTAGTGTATTTACACCCTCAATCTTACAGATTCCCTCTTATCTTCACAAAGCAAAGGGAAATGAAAAGCAGATAGTGAGCTTGCTGTCAGAATCCCCCTTTTAAAGGAAGGCCATGTTTGTTTCTGTTGACTTGAGCTCCCTCAAATCAATTAATGATTTCCATTTGTTCTGCTTGCCTCTTTTTTCAATCCGAGCATTCAAATGAACTGATTACTAACTTGTTTTTAATATACAAACTTTGAGATATGCACCCTTTCATCCCTCCGACTTCATAGACTCTCTGCAGTTTGAGTCCTTTTTAAATTCCCGTTGCATTTCTACGGCTGAAAGCTTTTGTTTAAAGATTAATTAACAAAGACGCGTTCGGTTATTTAAAGTGAACGTATTAACGAGTCCAAAGATGTAGCAAAGAAATTACATATTTTTCTAGGTAACGTACTACTTTTATTGACGTAGTTTAGAGAAAGCTCTTTAATGTATTCCTCTAGTCATTGCAGATAGGATTTATTTTTCTCTGTTGATCCTCTTCAGTGGGTTTAGATTTCTCTTCACAAGCTTTAGAGAGCAAAAATTAGCATAAAAAAGCTGTTTGCAATAGTTCTAGTAGGTCTCCCGTTTAGGACGACTGGGTCTCTGTTCTTTGATTGCGACTCATTATTCTAATGTGGCAGGAATGGCACATTCAAACCACCCAGATCCTGACAGCAACTCTTCTCTGACAGACAGATATTTTCCCCTCATTCTTGGTAAATGGCGACGGTGGCACAGGAGTTAAGTGCTCGCCCCATAATGGGAAGGTTGCAGGTTCGAGCCCCGCTCAGTCTGTCGTTGTGTCCTTGGGCAAGACACTTAACCCACCTTGCCTGCTGGTGGTGGTCGGAGGGACTGGTGGCGCCAGTGCTCGGCAGCCTCGTCTCTGTCAGTGCGCACCAGGGCAGCTGTGGCTACATCGTAGCTCATCCCCACCAGTGTGTGAATGGGTGAATGACTGATTGTGTTGTAATGCACCTTGGGGGGTTCCAGGACTCTAGAAGGCGCTATATCAAATACAGACCATTTACCATTTTTACCTTTAATTGAGCGGATTACTAATTACTACAGAATATACATGTGCAACTCTGCGTGAGCGATCATATTTCTAAAAGAACAAGTACTCACCTGTTGCATCCTTGTTTGCTGCCATGTGGGTTTCAACTCTAAACATTAAAACAACCCGCTCATCAGTCTGTGTTTGCATGTGCTTCTAAGTGGAGCTATGGTGATTATCAAGGTAAAACTAAAACCCTTTATCCTAGTTTACATGTCCGTTAAAGAGTCGACGTGTTGTTGAATATGAATAAAATTATGTCCAGTCGTTGAAAAATATTGGTGGGTTTGTATTAGGGTTGTCACGGTAACCGGTATAGCGGTAAACCCCGGTAAAAAAAAAAGTTGACAATAAAAATAACCGTCCAGTTTTTAAAAAACTAAATTATCTCGGTGGGTTTACCGCGACCGCGGTTTTGGCGCGGTGACCCTTACCAGCCACCGTCGCTTCTGCTGAAGTTCCCGCGCACACGCACATTTTAGTTTGCAACCAAAACTTTGAAGCTGAAATAATGGCCGAAGGAGGAGACGGCAGTGCCCAGGACATCCATCAGCCCTCAAAGAAGACTAAATCGGAAATATGGGCATATTTTGGATTTCTGAAAAATGCTGAGGGACAGTTAATAGAAGACGGCTATCCCGTTTGCAGAACGTGCAGGAAACAAGTGTCTGCAAAAGGCAGCAACACTTCGAATCTAATGGCACATCTGCCTGACCATCACCCACGTCTCTACAGCCGGTGCAAGGTAAGTTAACATTAGCATTTTAGCTTAAACGTGAGGACGTGAGGACTTTTGGTTGAGGGAGACTGCAACGAGTCACTATATACTGCAGCCGCAGCGTCCTCTGCCAGCATTTAAACCGTGTCACGGACACCCTGTTGCTGGATGAAGCATCTTATTTGTTGATGATGAAGAGAAATATACAATTAGTTCCTTGTCATTGATTTGTTTACTTATTCAATGCCATTTATACTTGAACATTTGGATTTGATTACATAGTGTAGTAGTTATTTTAGTAATTTGTTTAAAGTGGCTATTTATTTTAACTACATATTTTTTTAAGGTTGACTTGTACAGTGCTCAAGTCAAGTGTGGACTGGAGTTTTAGATTTTCATTTTGATAATGAAGAAAACAAGTATATGAGAAAACAAGTGATGTTTCTTTGATTTGTTTACATATTGTTTATGTTTTGAATGTTTGGATTTGTATAATTTAAACCTGCACTGACTACTGTAACATGTTCCAGAAAAAGAAGCTATTTGTTCCTTTACTTGTGAAAAGTTGCACTTTTGCTAAGGCTTTGTGTTATTTTAGGTTTAATAAACACTGTTAAACCTTTTCTAAACTATTTCAGTTTGTGTAGAACAGGACTATCAATGCTTTCTTAACATATGCAACACCGTTTAAAAAATACCGCGATAATACCGAAAACCGTGATAATTTTGGTCACAATAACCGTGAGGTTAAATTTTCATACCGTGACAACCCTAGTTTGTATCATATAACCATAGAAATCGAGTCTAAAGTACATAGGGTGTGGGTCGTCTAAAACTCTAGGGCACGCCATATCAGACACCATGGTTCCTTCTGGCCGGATCGAAGTCCTGCGTCTGCCGATGACATCATACTAGACGTTTGGCTGGATGTACAAACTACAGAAGTTATGCTACCGCGTTTGAAAACATTTAGGTAGTAAGAAACATGAATTTTACAACAAAACTGCTAAACTTTTTACAAAACCGATGCGAAAGAACAGAATGAAGAGATGCAATATATTTTGGCCAAGTGGTATTGTCGCAGTTTGACATCATCGGTAGGTGCAGGACCCCGAGCAGATCCGGAAAGCACAGCGCCAGGAAACTAGCATCAGCATTGCCTTCTCTGGATGGAATTAACTGAAGGACCATCAAAGTCTGAGAAGTCATGCTGAGGTTGCATGCTTTCTGCTCCACAGGTAACAACATTTACCGTAATGTTTTTTAAACTAGCAACAGTCACGGCTATATGGTGTAAAACTACCCTGAAATGTATGTACTGCCCCCTAGTGCCAGCAAATTACACACTGCCACTTTATAAAAACGAGTTATTGCATGAGATGTCTTCCACTCTGCTACGGTAGGTGGTGATAGGCTTCTGGTTGGCCGATAGCTACACAAACGGTAAACAAACGCTGTCTGGAGCGAAGCAGAGAAAAAGCAGGATTGGTGAAATGGCCGAAGGAACAGACAACAGCAACGCTGCATCACAGCTTATTTGGTTCATACTGTCAGTCTGATGGTGTTACATTGTGGTGATGATGTTATTAGAAGACTTCTTCCTTGATCCCAACACTTCTGCCAGTCATAGCTTGGCTGGGCTGTTTACATGCAGAGGAATTTGGTTTCGAACTGTGTTATCTGGGTACTTCAGCTTGACTAGAACTAGTCCAGTTCAGTTTGACTTCAGCCAGGCTAACTTGCATTTTAAAAGTCCGACTTCAGTCTAAGTCGGGCACTAATTGGGTTTTTGAGTGTTTGGTTTGGGATTTTTTATGCCCAAAACAAGCTCTTTCAAAAAGTCCCTGTTGTGACCTCTACGGTTGTCACAGTGTGAAAATGTAACCTCACGGTTATTGTGACCAAAATTATCACTGTTTACGGTATTATCGCGGTATTTTTTTTAAAGTGTTACATTTTCAGACAACTAAATAACCCCTATATAAGGAAAATTTTGTCCTCATTTTGTGTCCTTCCAGTGAGCTTTGCAGATGTGGGAACATGTCATCAGGCAGTAATCATTGTTAAATTCATAATTATTCTCGGAGAGAGACCAACTCTTATCTGCCCCTGGGAGCCCCGTAATGCATAGCGTCATTTCAACATGGCGGTGTCCGCGACACGGATTATATGCAGGTAGCGGCGCTGCGGCTGCTTTATATAGCGACTCGTTGCGTTCTCCCTCAACCCAAATCCTCGGATCACGCATTTTAGCTAAAACGCTAACGTTAGCTTGCCTTGTGTTGACTGTAGAGTTGTGGGTGATGGTCACGCAGATGTGTCATGAGATTTGAAGCGTTGCTGCCTTTCACAGACACTTTTTCTGCACGTGCGGCAAACAGGATAGCCGTCTTCTATCAGCTGTCCCTCGGCATTCTTCAAATATCCAAAAGATGCCCGTACTTCCCACTTTGTCTTCTTTGAGGGATAATAAATGTCCTGAGCGCTGCCGTCTCCTCCTTTGACCATTATTTCAGCTTTAGCTTCAAGAAAGTTTTGGTTGTAAACAACAAAGTGCGCATGTGCCGCCGGCAACTTCAGCAGATGATACTGTGGCTGGTAAGGGTCACCGCGCCTACACCGCAGCCACGAAAATCCACCGAGATAATATATTTGTTAAAAAAACAAGACGGTTATTATTATTGTCAACTTATTTACCGGGGTTTACCTCTACACCGGTTACCGTGACAACCCTAGTGACCTCACAAACTAGGAAATTAACATAGAACTGAAACTGGCAAGAATAAAACTGGTGAGATTGCTTTTTGTGAGAGGGAGTTTATGCAGAGAATTTCATAAACATCTTTTTTATCAACCAATCAACTATTATAACTTTAAGAAGCCATAATCTGTCTCCTTTAAAGTAATAACTCACCGACTTTAGCTTTGTTTCCAGTCATTCCTTTTTAACACATGGTACCTACAAATGTTCCTGAAATAACCTTAAAACTTGAAGCCTCCTCGTTCTTGCATGCAGTTTAGAGGAAATGATTAAGAATTCACAGGAGATGAAGTAGTTTCTATTAAATAAGAGGAAACCTGAAGTCATGATGATGCTTGTTTAAGTTATTTGGGTAAATGGACGTTTATTCTGATTAATTATGCATTTAAAACTCTAAGATGTAGTTGATGTGTAGAGTGTCAAGGCAAGTGATGGCAACACCACAAACTTGTTTAATCACTTGAAAAGAAAGCATCCCAAACAATACAATGAGAGCCAGCTGGCAGCTAAAGCTAAAAAGCCTGCGGCTGCAGCGGCTAGTGCTTCTTCCAGGCAGCAAACGCTAACAACCACTCACAAAACTCACTCCCTACGACAGAGACAGCAGACGATGGAACAGCGTGACCGATGCAGTGACGTACCACTTGGTTAAATATTTGTGTCCCGTGCGAACAGTAGGAGTGGGATTTAAGAACATGATAAAAACATTGGATCCGCGCTACGAGTTTTCCAGCCACAAGTATTTTTCGAGCACAGCCATTCCACGCATGTACGCTCAATGCAAAGTGAGAGTTGCAGAAAATATTCAGAATGCGCAGTTTTTTGCTACCACAAGCGATCTCTGGTCCAGTCGCCCATCAGAGCCTTATTTGAGCTTAACTATCCACTACATGAGCAACTGGGAGCTACATAGTATTTTGAACAAGTTAATGTTTGCACAATACGTTTGCAATTGACATGTTTGCACTTTAAATATGTTTACGATTTTAATTGATGTTAAGTTACTTGAAAAACGAGAAAAACAGATTTTTGTAATCGTTTCTCTCAGGGCTTTTATCATCTCTGGTGTGAGTTTAAAATATAAGTGTGTTAGCACTGTGCTGATTATCCCTAATATGAATAAATGTTTATTTATTCAATGTTTCTCTTCTTTAATACACAATTGAAGTTATGCTATTCATGGATAAAAAATCGTGATAAAATCGAAATCGTGATAAAATATTGGAAAAATCGTGATATTCTATTTTTGCCATATCGCCCAGCCCTACTGGTGACTAGGGCTGCAACAACGAATCGATAAATTCGATGAAAATCGATTACTAAAAGCGTTGGCAACGAATTGCGTCATCGATTCGTTGTGTCGCACAACTCTTCCAAAAGCGCCCCCCCCCCCTTCCCGCCCGCCGTTGCGCGCAGACCAGAGCAAGTCAGATCAGCGCGAGGGAGAGCCGGCAGATCAGCGCGAGGGAGAGCCGCAGATCAGCGCAAGGGAGAGCCGGCAGATCAGCGCGAGGGAGAGCCGCAGATCAGCGCAAGGGAGAGCCGGCAGACTTGCGCTGCTGCGAACCGGTTCCGCATTGTTGCACAGCGATCCAGGCTGCTGCTTCCAGGGCACGGTCCATTCTCAAAGTGGCGCAACCAAAAAACTATAATTAGCACACGATCGTTCATGTCCGCACATGTTCTCTATTTTCTGTCTTATTTGTGCCTGAAGCTCGCTACTGCGGAGCTCATCACCTGTGCTGTGGTGATGTCACCTCACGCAGCATCGAAAACGCGCTCTGCGCTTTTCGGTCAGGAGATCTCTTTGATCTGCTCAAAAGTAACTGATGAGGTGAAAAGGTAAGAATCCAGGCAACAGATTTTCTGGAGAGTTTAGAGGAGATGCAGGAAGATGAGAGACAGACAGGACAGGAAAATAGTTCAATAAAAACAAGAAAACAAAACAAAGTGTTGAAAAGTAAAATGTAGGTAGATTTATCACCACTACACGTTTTTACCTATAAAAAACAATAAGTTATACACATGTCATATTTATACATCTGATACAATTCAGATCACCTTCAAAACTCAGTCACACACCCAGGGCCGTTTCAAGACATTTTGGGGGCCAAGGCAAAATGCCCCCCCCCCCCCCCCCCCCAATAACTGGGCTCCCCAGAAGCCTCTGTGTAATTCATGCCCTCTCCAGTAGTGTTAGTTATATGGTGTTTATAAAAGCCCCTCAGACATTACTGACATGTTCTAATATTATCAGATGAAAAACTAAATTATCAGACATGCTGTCTCATCTGCTGCTTTTCTAAACTTGCTAAAAGTACACTGAAATAAATTTGGAGTGGCATTTACTTAAAAAAAGTAAGGACAGTATTTACACACATAAAATGCTTGTAAATTTTACTCAGGCTATTTTTAAGTAATATATACTTTCTAGAACCAAGTATTTTTTATGAAAAAGACCTAAGTAAATGTTACAAGCCATACTTACATACAGTTTGTAATTTTTACTCACCTTACCATTGCTTGTAATTACAAAACCCAAGTAAAAGTTGCTGATGTTTCTTTGTGTTTTTTACTCCACTTTTCTTTGTTATATTCTATGAAATTATAAAGTAATATGTATTAATAATGTATTTGTTAATATAAATTGAAGTAAATTTTTTTACTATTCTATTAAATAAATATTTCCCCAAAACAAAAATTTGCACACAAGGGATATTTGAATGACATTTTTATTTAATGTTAGAAAGTGTAGATATTAAAAATATCTATATAACATTGCACATGCATGCCCATAAACCTTCTTAAATTTCAATACAGTGCAGTGATCAATGTGTAAAAAACTGCATAAAGGTAGAGATTGATATAAACCGCAGTTTAGAATTTCAAAAAGCAACACTTGAAATAACTGTCAGATAACTGACATAAAATGACAACAAATTGTTTGTGCTGGACAAAAGCACAAATACAAATGCAATAAAACTCACAAAGTTTCTCATGGAGACTGCACCTTTGCTAATAGGATGACCATAACAGTAAGAGCTTATAAAACTGGCCAACATGTGAAATCACTGACAAACGTAAACATTATTTGTGCTGAACAAAAGCACAATTAACACTTGACCACTCACTGTAGAAGTTTTTTGTGCAGAGACTGGACCTTTGCTGACATTCTCAGGCTGTCAAGCTCAAGGAAAAGCTTCTGAAATGCTTCAAAAGTATATTTCAGTTTCTGTGGATAACTTAAATTGACAGCATAGATGACTCCCATGAGGAGGAGGCAAGCGTTTGTCACAGTTTTGCAGTCCTGCAAAACCTCGAGTCCCTCAATAATGACACACACGTACACTGGATCTTGGTTGTCCTGTGCCACACTGGGATGGATAACAGCAACCTTCATCAAGTGATCATTGCAGTCCTCTTTCGCCGCTTCTTGGTTGACATCCTGAGGGGAAAAAAAGCCACAATTATGAATAACTAGCAACAGATTCCAAGTAAAAGAAGCAGTTAAGAAAAAAAATATTAAAATAAAAGAGGTATACTCATATCAAATAATATTCACATGGCACTTTTTAAATGCAAAGTTACACTATGTGCTTCACAGGTCTGACCCTGAAATCCCAAAGAAAAACACTTTTTTGGGCCATCAAGACTGAGAGGAATCAACACCCACGACCACAATGAGCACTGCTACAGTGACCACCATGGTCAGGGCACAGAGGTGCAGAGCACTCCAGCCTCTCAGGCTGGTAACATTGCGCTGCAAGATGAATTCTCATGAGATTTGAGGGTAAAAGCATCAGTTAAAAGCCTGATATGAAAAATATGCGTCTTGAGCAGGGATCGAAGCAAAAAATTCTCATCTGACTGAAAATTATCGCCCGGGAGGGGTGTGTGCACACATTGTTTACATGCAGTCACTATTGGGGTTTTGATTGGTTTTACGGTCAGTATTCTTGTTTCTGAAAAATTTGGAATGACCCGTTCACATACACAGTGTTTAAAAGTGTGGGTGTTGAGATTTCTCTGAGGTAAAAAAGATGATAAGTATTAAAGTACTCTAGGGGGGTCCAGGGACATGCCCCCCCAGAAAAAAATTATTGGACATTTTATATTTAAACGCATCAGTCTGGTGCATTTTGGGGGGAAAGTAGAGTTACAGGTTGGTAGGAATGTATGATAAAGTATCTATACATGTTCATTATAATGATATATCATCAGGTACCTTATAGTCTTTGATCAGCTCCTCTCCACTCTCTCCAAGATACTCAACTAAGCAACTAATGATGATGTCCCTTCTGCCATCAACATGATGCTATTGAACACAAAAGACAATTTATTGCAGAAAATACATAACATAACATAATAGGGCTGCAACTAAAGACTATTTTAATAGTCGACTAGTCACAGACTATTGAAAAGATTAGTCGACTAATCGGATATTATGAAAGTTTTCTTGAATTTAGCATGAGATTGCTTTAATTATATGAAAAATGAAAATAAACACAAGAAAGATGGGTACTTCAATGGAAAATGCATATTTTATTGAACTTTGCTGCTGAAAGGCCAATTCATACTAAAAGTAAATAAAAATTAGGCACAGTGCTCAGTCAGTATAGACATAAATGCATAAATAAAATTAAAATACTTTTGTCAGGCACAGTCGGGCATAACATTAAATCTCTTATCTTAAAGCGAAAATACATTTAAAAAACTTAACATCCAAAACAAAACGTGTTGGCTTTCCTGCTATTTAAATCTTACCGAGGCGAGTCAGACTCTGTTTCATTCAACTGTCCTTCGTGCTTTCTCATTAAGTGTTCATGCATCACCAAGGTGCTGCCGTGATAGGCGAGGCCTGCTTTGCAAATAATGCAGGTAAACTTTTTATTCGCCGAACCGAGGCTAGAACGCTCTCACCTTTTAGATGTTTTGGTACTAGTAGCTGCTATGTTGGACGCCGCCATTTCTGTTAGTTGATGCTCAGCAGAGATGCTATTGCGCATGTGCCACTCTGGGCAGAGATTGTAATGAAGTGAGATGCCTCACTCGGTCGGAAAAAACATGTCTGACGACAACGTCGACAATGAAATTAATTGTCGACAATTTCTATTGTCGATATTTGCTGACAACGTCGACGAATCGTTGCAGCCCTATAACATATGTAACATACATACATCAGGGTTCCCCCAGAAAATGGGTGAATATTACCTGCATTATTTGCAAAGCAGTCCTTGCGTATCACGGCAGCACCTCGGTGATGCATGAACACTTAACGAGAAAGCACGTTGGACAGTTGGAATGAAACAGTCTGACTCACCTCGGTAAGATTTAAATAACAAGAAAGCCAACACGTTTAGTGTTGGAGGTACATATTTTTAAACATATTTTTGCTTTTTAAAAAAAAGAGAGATTTAATGTTATGCCTGACTATGCCTGAAAAAAGTATTTTAATTTTATTTATGCATTATGTCTATACTAGCTGAGCACTGTGCCTAATTGGTATTTTTATTTACGTTTAAAATGAATTGGCCTATCAGCAGCAAAGTTCAGTAACATATGCATTTTCCATTGAAGTACCCATCTTTGTTGTGTTATCATTTTTCACATAATGAAAGCATGCTAAATTTAAGAAAAAAATTAATAATTATCCGATAGTCGACTAATAATTTCAATAGTCGGTGACTGGTCGACGACTATTAAAATAGTCATTAGTTGCAGCCCTAGTATATTTACAGTGCATATATCATCATCATTAAATTGTGTAATTAAAATAATTAGAAAGGTTACCTCATTCAGTGAGTCCAGCATTGGTCTTATTTTGGTCCCTGCAGTCCCGCCCTTCTTCTGAAACATTGCCAGGAGTTTTGGAGTAAACCTGTCCAAACTGGACAAAAAGGTTTGCTCCAGATGCACCGTGGTCAGTCTTTTAAACTCTTCTTTGATCTGAAATGAGAAATAAAAACACAAAATCATGTTTATGATGACTCATGAGATCTCACACTGCATGAACAATAACTGGATTTACCTGATTTTCACTGAACAGAGAAGGCCATCTCTCCATGAGGTCTTTGATTGCAGGACAATCCTTGACAACCTCAGTTCTTCGGCCGCTCGGTCGTACTTCTCCCGCTACGTTTTCCCCCTGATTTTAATAGAAGTTTGTCTTTTAGGAACAAATGAGAAAACCAGGGACTTATTAAGCTTAGGGCAGAGATGGACCACATGTTCACTGGAACAAAGTGTTTGGCGGCTGTGACATGGAGGTACAATAACATCTCATATTTTAAATAACTCGTTTGAGTTTAGTTTTTTCTGCGAAAATATGAAAGGAATAAGCCGTTTTCCTCTTTTCTCTTCCTGGTTTTTTTTTCTTACATGTTAAGACTATTCTGGAGAAAATGGGCATCCAGGGGAAGGTGACAGCGATGAACAGCTCCTGGAGCTGATCAGGGAGGACATGAGGCTGCAGAGGGAGGCAGAGCAGCAGAGGGCACAGGAGAGAAGGAAGAACTTTGACAGGCTTGCTAGAAAAAATGGTTAAGAAAGATTAAACATGTACATATAAAAGAAATATCTAAATAAAATCAGTTCTGTATTAAAATCTTGGATTTTATTTTTGTTTACAAATGAGAATTGTTTACTAGAGGGTATCCGCTGGGTCTTGAAACGTCTTAAAAGGTGATAAATCGGTTTTGGTCAAATGAAGACCCTTAGAAAGTATTAAAAACTATTATCACATCTTTGCTCAGGCTCAGCTTGTCTAAAGTATTTTCTCTGAATTAGCTCTCCAGCAGTCAAGGAAATGATTAAAAATCTAAAAACTTCGAGCTCCATCATTTGAAGTTCCTTCTCCCTTCTGCTCAGCGGGTCCACTGTTGCTAGGCGATGGAACGTTCGCTGAGGGAGTGGCGGGAATTCATGAAGGCTAGGCCTGTCCAAATTCACAGCCGTTAACATCTGGTCTACTCGGCCGACGTGGGCTGGGTCCTTCGAAGGATGCAGACACAGCGTATGTTTCTGACTATAACATGAATAAAATGGAGCTGTGGAGAGCAGTTTTTTATTTATTCAAATTAATGGTTATTACAGTGGTGTAAAACTGCAGCAATGATATGAAATTAGACCGTGGTCATTTTATTGTGTTAAACTCAAGTCCATTGGAACAGTTTCAACAACAGAACAAGTCAAATAACTTCCAACTTCAGTGAAATGTAATGGGTGGCGCAAAGTTAACAGACACCAGTGCACCGGCAGCTTGCAACTTTTTCTGTAAAATGCGTTTATAATTATTAAATGCACTCACTCCAGCAAGTATAATCTTTACCAAGTCTGGCTTTGATAAAACGCGAACTTTAATTAATGGGGCCTTTCCAGGCGAAAAGGACACGTGTCAGCCAAGTTAGTTAGCTTAGCTAGCTAGCTAGCTAGCAGGAAAAAGTACCATTTGCTACCGCAGCTGCTGCTGCTTTCAGTGAGAAGTCAGTGAGCCAACGAGGACGTATAGTTTCATTAACTTAAAACTTACCGTCTTGGCTCCAATGTGCTAGTTCTTTCACGTCTCACTCAATGAATTCCCCAACACATATGAAACGTGGCATGAGGAAGAACAGTTACTGTCTTACGACGATGAAGGCCTCTGAAGAGTGGGGGAGGGGCTTTGACGTCATGCTCCGAATACAGAAGGTTGTAGGGTTCAATGATGTCTCTCTATTACATTTTACTTAGAAATATCAACTGAGTAAGCCAACAAACTGATTAAGTGAATATTACTTGGATTGAAGGATTCCATTTACATACAAAAATGAGGAAACATAATTACAAACAATCACCAAGTAATGCACTACATGAAAAATAGCTATTTTAAAGTAAAAACAGTGAACTCATATTATTTAGTAGAATTTATATAGATAGTTGAAATAATAATTACAGGGCCAAAAAATCATTTATTTCAGTGTAACAAAACCATTTGAAAGCCACTATTTGTGGATTCTCTGAAAGTTTCCATGGAGTGTGTGACAACTTATTTTTTCATTGATCCTATCGTCTAATCTCACAGCTGAAACAAGCATCCTTAATAATCTGTGCACAGGAAGCTTACCGATGCTGTAGTAAAACAAAAGGTATAATAATTTATTATTAATAAAACCTTGTTGCAGCACTAAAGCAGAAAAATTAGATTTTGCATTAAATATGCAAAATATTTACATATGAATTGTTTTAGAGCCCTTTAATTGGCAGAATCTGATATTAATTTAGTTCTTACAAAAAATGGGTCCCAACATGGTTTGTGTGGCGTTGCCATAGTGTGACGTCATAGGCACAGATCCCCTGTCCTCTTGTTTGGAAATGGAAATATGATCACCCTATATTAAACAAACTGTCCACCCGGGATTTTGCACTGCACAGAGACGCTTCGCTGCCTATGACTGAACGTCAGTTGAGAGTCAGTCTCATGCAGACTAACCAATGAAGAGAGGGCCTCAAGTTAAGACCCTCTCCTCATTGGTCAGTCCACACGAGGTGGGTCAAAGGTTACTCTGGGCGGGTTACGTGTTGTCAGGCATTCAAGTATTGAGTATATTTACTGCATATTACAGTAAAATATTCTGAATGGGACCACATTATGGTGATCCTCGGGTCGTGATGATGGAGCCCTTGAATATTGTTGCCCAGGGTACAACAAAGTGTTAATCTGGCCCTGGTTCCGCCGTCACATTCCCGCCGAAACTGGTTGATCACACCGGGGCCAGACCACTAGCATGTGGTTTTACAACCACAATGTCCTCGGAAGCAAAAACGCTTTTAAAAGGGAGGGAGGAGTCCTAACTGTTGCTGCAGGCGTGTTGTGTGAGAGTGCAGTTATATACTGGTTAATATATTTTTGGGTTCAGTTGCTTTCATGTGGCCTAATGTGAGTCTATTTGGGATCATTGGAATGATCAGCAGCATTTCTTGATGTGACTTTATGGCAGTTGCCCAGGGCATCATCGCAAGGAGGATGGCATTCATTTACTTTTGTTTTATTTGGTATTTTTTCAGTCATTTTTGGAAATAGTGATCAATTTTGATTAATTCACAGCCTATGTTTAATTACATTTAAAATAAATGTCAACAGATGAGATCAAACAAAACAGATGAGAATTGCCCTTAAGCTGTTTAACTTGGACCAAGCATTTTAGGTCACAGATAGATGTAGCTTAGGGTCTCTGTCTATACACCTTATAAGACAATTTAGGTGATGGCATGTTGTTTTTCTGCTATTGAACTGTTTTCTAATAATGTTGTGTTAAATAAAGTGAAGGAAGGAGAGAAATAACGTTTCCCTAGCAGTTTTTAAAAATTTCCCCATGTAATCCGATTAATCGATTAATCGTGTCGAGACCCCATCCGATTAATCGATTATCCAAATAATCGTTTGTTGCAGCCCTACTGGTGACCTCCTGAACTCTCATGGACCTTTCTCGTGTTCTGACGTGACTTGGACTAACCTGATTAAACAGCTCGTTTAATAATTTGCTTTTGCAGTAATCGGCCGTATGAATATGTATCAGCCGAAGCTGTTTCTGTGGCCTTTTGAACACGCGGCTGTTACAGCATCCCTCATTATGTCTAAGCTCATATTTCAATAGAAGCAGCTGCTAAAAGGAAAAGCCCCACTGTCCTTGAAATATACCCTTTGGAAAGCTTTGCTTAAACGCTGCAGAACAAAGGTGCTGCGGCATTTTGTCAGAAGAGACATGGTGGCTTAGTTAAAACAAAGACCTGAACTAAGAGGGTTTCATGATATTTATTATTTAACACCTTTTTTCTCCTCGCCATGCCCCGTGTTTGTAATAAAAACATTTAATCAGCAGCTCTTTTGTGGAAAGTGAGCGCTTATCAGATTTTGAGTTTCTCCACCCCACATCAGAGCGGTAGTCTGACTCCGTCTCCTCTCCAGCCCCCCCCAGGCACCTCGCAGAGTTTAGGGTAACTCTCCTCTTTGTTCTTTTTTTTTTTTCCTTCAGCGTAAGCAATTTATCACTGAATGAACTTATATTGTATCTCTGGATGACTCACATTAAATGTTCGCCCATTAATTTAGAAATGGATTTTAAAATGGGTACTAAGCTTTTATCAAATGCCTGGGAATCTCATTTGGATTATTGTATTCCATTAATTACTTGATAGACAAAGCATACTTTTCAATGTAGATTTGTGTGCTGTATAATTAATTAGAATGTTTTCTCTTTTAATTAAAGCATTTTTTTTATTTAAAGCCCACAGCAAAACACATATATAATTTGTTTGTAATTAGGTCCTAATTGGTGGTAGTGGAAGCTTAGCACCCTCAATTTCCTTTTTTATGATTGCCATTTTATTGCCAGTCACTCATTAATTAAAGAGTTTTTTTTCTAATTAGCTTATAAAACTGTTGATGACATATTATTGTAAGTGTGAGTTCAAAGCTTGTTAATAAGCCTGCCAGAAGAGGCGAGATAATGGGATGTGCACAAAACAGGCAAACTTTTGGAGATCCCCCCACGCGTCTGTTCCCTAAAGATGACACGACATGTGTATCTAGCATCAGATTAAGAGAAAAGAAAGCGAAGCCGTGCCTGCGCGCCGGTGCCTTCCCTAGAGTGGCTCTTTTTGCTTGTCGTGTAATTCTGTTTGTTAAAGTGGAGGCGAGATTACATAAAGCTCTTCTCACGAGGTCGACCCAAAGAAATGCTGATAAACTTCTGCGGGAATATTTCAGCATCAAACCGGCTGTTGCACGCTTCGGGCTCGGAGTCGCTGATATTATTTAGTAGTCTGCGTTTTATTTTTACAGGGATTTTGTTTCTTCAGATGGAAAGATGCTCAGGCTGTTGGTCTGGACCGGTACCAGTTCGTGGGTAGTTTGGTTTTTGGCTACGCTTAAAGATTATATACTTCTTCCAATCCAATTTCACTTCTATAGCAATTTCTACACAACACTGTCGGCCAGTGTCGTACAGTTAAAATTAAACAAGCACATATAAAAAACACATAAAACACAAAAACACACCGATAATAAAACACATCTCAACTAAAATAATTCAGGGTAAAAATACGGCGCTCCTCCGTGAGAGCGGGGTGGGGGGCTTGCACGTGTTCCGCTGCTGTTTCTCACCAGTATCAGCTGATGGAGGGCTCTAGTTTCGTTGTGCCGTTCGTGTCAGCGGACACGGTAGGGTCGGGGAGGGGGCGGAGCATGACGCTTAGCCTGGCGGGTGACCAAGCTTATAAAGCGCTGGGGCAAACCCTGAATCCAGTGAAGAGAAGCTAGCACCGGGACCTACAGGTGCCTGTTGGCAAACGTGCTGCTGCAGTCTGCACCAACTGTTATTGAGAGACATTCTTGACTCACACCAATATAAAGACCATTGCAATGGTCAATTTTTGAGGTAATAAAAGCATGAATGAGTCTTTCCATGTCCCTCTTTATCGGGACTCGACCCTTTCAAGCAGCCGTGTCCCTTAAGCAGGTCTTAAAGCTGTTTTCCTGGGGTTGTTGATGGTATATTTACATAAGCACCTGTTTCTCTATTAACATTATTATTAATATTATTATTATATATTTTTAGGGTTTCTTTATTGGCAACCATCTGGCGATACAATATTTAGTGATACTAAAAGCCAAACGAAATTCTTTGTTACGTTCGTACTGTGCTATTTATCCAGTTTAATTTTCTTTATACATCTTTTGTATTTTCATTCTGTTTTTCTTCTGAATGCATTTTGAAGTAGTTTTTTTTTAAACACAAGAATGTTTTTTTTTTACCTTGCTGACAGTTTCGATCATCAGAGCTAGCCGCTAATGGCGGCGTCGCTTCCTTCTCCGTTCATCCGTTTATAAGAACTTATTTCCTTTAGTTCTTCGTTGTACACAGAGTGATAAGGGTTTGTTGTTAACGCTGCTGACATATTTTCACGTTCACTGCCACCTTCATCAGAGTAACCGCCAGATGTTGATGATGTCATTTCCCTTTATTCCGCTCAGATGAAATTCGTGATTTTTAAGACTGAATTTAACTGGAAATCCCAGGTCAGCTGCGCTGTGCCTGTATCAGGAAGATCAAGTCAGCTCAAGGAGAAAGTAACCACGCGACGGATTTGGACTCTTAGTTCCTGATATTTGGACACCTCATCTCTGATTGGCTAACAGCAACACGACTCTACCACCGACTCTGCTTGCTCTGCAACGTTGATGTTTTATCTCCACAAATAACACACACGTGGAGGAGTTCTGCTGTGTGGTGGAGTTGCTAATGCTAACAGTTAGCTTCTACTAGCTGAGACGTCCTCTGCCGTTTCCTGGACGCTGAACCAACAACAGCCTTCCCCGTCGTGAGTCCAGATGGGTGAGTCCATGAATGTTAGTGACAGTGTGACGTAGATCTGTCAGGCTTTTCTAATCCTAGAGTTTCACCGTCCAGCTTCCTCAAGCTAATGTTTGCCGCGCCAATTTTCATTCTGGTTTTAGCTCTTGGCTTCACCCCCGAAGACATAACTATCTGACTTTTGCCAGTCTCCACATTCTTTTTTTTTTTTGTTAGTGTTGGTCGGCGAACTAAAGAGCTAACCAAACTAGCTTTTTGTTAGCTACCGGCACAGACGTTGGCTAACAGCCATTAACTCATTCACTGCCACAATTGTGTTTTTTAAGCGGGGCGGGTGTGGGAACGAGCTCACGAAAGCTGAGAGTAAACCTCACAGCTCTGAGGTAGATTTTCACCCGTGCGTGTCACACATCACGTGATCATGAAGCAGACAAACCATGATTAGTAGATCGGTTTGGGAGGCTGCTATGCCTAAAGCGAGGCGTAAACCAGAAAAGCTTCTGCTGATCACACTTTAACAGCAGATTGGGAAAGAATGGAAAAGGTTAGAAACAAGCAGATTCTTCCAAAGAAGTGAGTCTACTCTTTCTTTTGGTAGTTTTGGTGTTTACGTGCTCATAGAGCACAATATTCTGTGACTCATCAAAAAAAAAAAACGTAAAACGCTGGCAGTCGGGGGCTTTTTGTTTAGATATCGGCTGGCAGCGAAGGTAACGAGCGCCCCCTTAGGGCACCTACCCACTCCACAAATGTGTTGAGTGCTGTTTCTGGTCAGCAGAGGGCAGTAGAGTGCTGTCCCATGTGAAGTTGGTCACATTTCTACCAACACAATCATTGAACCTCACTTTTAACCCTCCCACTGTCTTTATGGGTGACCCCACGAGGAAAGTTGACCATTGAGCAGGGTTGATGGCAGGGGTGAGGTGGTGCTCAATCCTCGCACCACCTCACCACTGCCACGTGAACCCAAGGGATAAACCATCAACCCTGCTCAATGGTCAACTTTCCTCGCGGGGTCACGCCCATTAGGACAGTGGGAGGGTTATAGGAATTCCCTCTCCAGTTAACCCAACAGTCATATTTTAGGTGAGTGGGAGGAAACCAGAGTGCCCAGAGAAAACCAACACATGCATGGGGAGAACACGCCAACTACACACAGAAAGGCTGCAGGTGGGATTCAAACCTGCAACCTTCTTGCTGCAAAGCATCACCCGAGTGGCGATGTGGAAAAATGAAAATAAACATTATATTTTAAGGAAAATGAAGTTTAAAATATTTTTCCAGACAAAAGGCAGTTGAAAACTATAAAAAAATCTTGCCTCAAGATGTCACAAGTGAAAGGGTGAAAATAAATGATGTTCATCAGGGGGCTTTAGTTAGAAAAATATGATACTAATTTATATTACAACATGAAAATAATAGAAAATAGCTGAATTATTACATTAATAGCTACATTTATTCTATTCGCTTTGTCTTGTAAAATCAGCCGGTCTCATATCAGAAGGATTGGAGCCGACTGGATCAGACGATGAATAACGTTCGGAGAAAAGCTGTTTTTGTTCGTTACTTAAAGAGCAAGTCACCCCTTACAAGAAGCGTACTTCACTCCCATTTCATGTTTGAAAAATGCAACAAATGCTGTTGCCTAGCAGACCGAGAGGGCGGAGCCACTAACAAATACACACACTCACGACATTGTGACATCATAATGTACCAGTTTACATCATAGCATACCTCTTAGCCAATAGCGGTGGCAGATTTAAATTCAAATGCAGTGAAGAGTTTTTACCTGACAACGGCACAACACTGCCAGTTTCAGGCAGAAAATTTAAATTTTAACTAAAATGCACTAAAGTGCAAAACTATTGACTACATGTGTCTGCAGCACGATTAGACACGCATTTATATAGTTTATCAGAAAAAAATTGTTGATTTGAGGGTGACTTGCTCTTTAAACATCAGTGAAGAGACACCAGTTAGAGGCGTTGTGCCGTTTTTAGTTTTGTACCTACTTATTCTTGTTTTATGCATGTTTTCTTTTTGCTGCATTTCAAAAGATAATTTGACACTTTTCTCTAAAATGAAACAAAGAAAGAGCCAGAATGACAAAATAATGCAAATACCAGAAATGTAAAAGGTGGATAAACGTTTAGTTCAACTCTTCTGCCTTTAACAACACTGTAAGGACTCCTTAACCCCTGATCAGACCAAGCAAACAGAAAAGACTTTAGCCAACATCTTTTCAAGTCGACCGACCAAAACAATACAGCATTTGATCTTCACCCCTGCAGCTTTGCAGCTAATGACACGTTTATCTTCACCCTTCTGCCTCGTTCCCCTACACGTTTAGCAGAAAACACACGAGCTGCAGCCCGATCTGATATTCATTCCTTTCTTATACAGCCCTGCTTTCCAAAGTTGACTAAGGCCCCATATTTAGGCATTACGGTAGTGTGATAAAGGAATTAGGCTGGTCATTAATCGTTTACACGTCAAATGCAGCAGAGCAGCTCGGGGAGGTGATTTAGCGAGGCAAAGCCATATAGCTCGTGTTAATCCACCTCTCACACGTTTTAATTGGAAGAGGCTTACTGGATAGGAAATTTCTGAATGGATTTAAGGCCATTTCTTCCTTAAAGCCATCATTTATTTCATATTGTTAATAGGAGCTTTAACACTTTATCCACACGGACACGTATTTTTGCTCCTCTTTCACACAACTGTTGTCTTTGTGAACTTTAATTGCCACACTGTTTTTGTGATGGTTTTCTCACATACTTCAGCCGTGATGCAATAATATCAACTCACAAGTGAAGATGAGTGCCGCCCCGTTTCTTTAACGTCCTTTCCACCTCCGTGGCGAGCGACTCGGACGCAGAGAACGTTGCCAACACCTCAAATCCTCCTAGTGGTCCTGAGCTGCTGCTGCAGCGCCAACACAGTGCAGGATGCTTTTTATTTTTTGTCATCGAATCTCTCAAAGGTCAGAGAATTAATCCTCTGAATGAGGCTTGCTGCTGTTTTGCAGCACTGCACACAAGCCACACAAAAGAGCAACACCATACAGGAGCTGCTGGTGATGGGTCTTTAATTGTGTGCTAATGTCAGGTGAAATGGGAAGAGTCGAGCCCGCTAACAAAGAATGCAGGATGTTTCCTGTCCCTTCTTTTTTTATTCCTGCATCCATTTTTCATCCTAGCCAGGCTGATGTGAGAGGATTAGGCTCTAAGATTCACTCTGGGGGAGGAGGGGGAGACCCGGAAAAGTGAATAATAAAAACAGTAAATGAAAAATAATGTCATATTACTGAAAATACGAGAGGCTAATTTGTGCCGACTTTTTGCTAATTTTGGTCTCGCCACAGAAAGAGGAGCCGTCACCTGCTCGGCGCCACGGCTCTGACAGTGCCAGTGATCCATGAAATAAGCTGCCGCTGGCTTTGTTCAGATAAGAATGAACAAATCTGCACAATGTACTGCTTTCGGAATCTCATTTTCATACTTGCATGCAGGCTAAAAGGAAAAAGCTGTTTGCAGGCTTGATTAATCAGACATTTGAGGGTTTTTTTGTCTCTTTGATCTGTTCTGTCTCCAAGGTAACTTGGTTGACATTAATGCGGAGCCCCAGTAAAGACAATCGGCGAGTGTAGACCAAACTGATAAAAAAAATTGGGAAAATTAAAGACCTTTAATGCTTTAAAAATAGAAACTGCTTTGTGTTTAGAATTAAAAAGAAGGGGAGAACGAGGCAAATAAGTCGGTTTAAATTTTGCTTTTGGAATGTCGGAGAAGGCGTGTTTTTTAGATCTTTAGCGTTTCAGATGCATCCCCACTGGAGAGCTGGGTAATGTGGGTAATCCTTGTGTTTGGGGGGGAAACGGAAAAGCCCTTTCTGTAAATCTCCAAATAAAAACCATTTAGCATCATGCAGTTTTGTTTGATTTGCTCCCAGAATTTGCTGCTATGATTTGATTTGAGTTCAGCTGTCCTTGGGTTTGTGGACTATTTAATGAACGTGTGTTTTCTAATCTGCTGCTCCTAACACGGACCAGGGAACCCCCCGAAGTGGTTGTATCTACTTACAAATCTCCCGCAAACGTCGCAGTAATCGTCCGTTCTAACTCTCTTTACGAGGAGGAAACATGATTTGGGGAATTTAAAAGCTATAAAATGGCAAAGAACTGGAGAACTGTCATAGCGTGCGTGCCTCAGGTTATTCAGACGCTTTCACAAATCTCCCAGTGACTGTATAGATGAATGCCTTGAGGGCCCAGCCGGAGCCCAGTACTTGCAGACAGCCGAGGCCCTTATCTTAAATCCAAGCAAAGTACCATTAATCTTTTTGAAAGACCTTTATGGCTTTTAATATATCCCAAATAAGAACATTTTACACCCGTGGTCCCTGAAATATGGTGATAAAAAGCCTTTAGAGTTAAAATTTTCCTGCCTGCTCGCTCTGACCTGCTTAATCCCAGCATGCATTAGGAGATATTTTAGTTTCAGTCTTTCTAATAAAGTTTATCCCACTTAATTACAATTAAAACACTTTTTTCCCCCCTCCAAGCAGCTCTTTTGATTTTTTTCCACGTGGCACGTTGGTGGCACATTCCCTCATTACCTCAAGACACCCCCCCCCATATTACAGAAAGGTTTGGTGAATTTGTTCAAAGTTTATCAAAGTTTGCCTTTGCTCGAATAATAAACCCAACTCAGATCGAGCCAAGCTGCAGGATCTGCCCCACCCCCCGCCCCATTGTTTCCCGGGCTTCCGTGTGACTGGGGTTATTGGGATTATTCTGCTTCACAACATGCACGTCTTCCCTGGGATTTGAATGTTTGCCTCTTGCAGTCATGGTCCTTCTCTTCAATCCAGATTTACTCCAAAGTGAAAAATCTCCTTCACTTTGGTAACAAGTGCAAAACAAATCCCGCTGCAGCTTTTGAATTGTGAAAAACTCGTTGGGATTCACATTTTTAAAATATATTTCATTAAATTGCTTATTAAAGGAATTTAAAAGACTATAATAAGCCTTAACCGACAGCTGTAAAATAAAATTAAGATTTAGGCTGTAGGAGTGCAACATTGATCTATGTTGATTAAATGGCCATCAACACCAAATGTAAAAATTGACAGTATAATATTTTTTATCAAACACACTTTTATTTTAAAAAATTGGATTATTTAGCAGTTCCGCTGACTATTTTCCATCGGTTCCTGCATGTGTTAAATGTGCTGCAGACACGTTTAGTCAATCATTTGGCACTTTAGTGCATCTTGGTGGCGCAGTGGTTAGCACTGTTGCCTCGCAGCACGAAGGTTGCAGGTTCAAAACTCGGCTGCGGCCTTTCTGCGTGGAGTTGCGTGTTCTCCCCATGCATGCGTGGGTTTCCTCCGGGTACTCCGGTTTCCCCCACAGATCACAACATGCCCTATAGGTTTGAAATTGTAAGTCGCTTTGGATAAAAGCGTCTGCTAAATGAATAAACATAAACATCTTAGTTGAAAATTAAATTTTCTGCCTAAAACTGTCAGTGTTGGGCCGTCTTTAGAATCAGAATCAGAATGAATTTTATTGCCAGCGCTCCAGATCAGAGCATAGGAACTTGACTCCATAGTACAACCTGACCAAGGTTACACACACATATAGACAGGACAGATACAGGCAGACCATGGGAGCAGCCATGACGGCGCTCCTTTGTAGATGAATGAGGGAATACGTGAGGAAAGTTCAGGGGAGGGAGAAAAAAAAAGGCATTAACAGGGTTACAACTCTACATTGCATTTGAATTCAAATGTGCCAAAGTCGCTATTGGCTAAAAGGTGCACTATGACGTTAGCTGGTACATTATGACATCACAATGTCATTGTGAGCCTGTGTGTGTGTGTATTTGTTAGCAGCTCAGGCCTCTCAGTCTGCCAGGCAACATCACTTGTTGCATTTTTTAAACAGGAAGTGGGAGTGGAGTAGGACTCTGGTAGGGGGTGACTTGCTCTTTAAATGAAGACATTAGACAGTTAGAAAGGTCAATCAGTGACAAAATCAGCAGTGTTCTCCAGTAGGAGTGAATGCCTTGTAAGTCGTACTCTAAGGAAAAGAAGCACTGGTGCAACAATTTTAGGAACTAGAAGTGAGTCACATCACAGCTGAGCTTCAGACGGCAGGAGTTGGAGTCTTATTTCCTGATATTTGGACGTCTCTCCTCTGATTGGCTAACAGCAACACAGCTCCAACATTAACTCTGTTTGCTCTGCAATGTTGATGTCTTCCACAAATAACACAAACCCGGAGGAGTTCTGCTGTGTGGTGGAGTTGCTAATGCTAATGGTTAGCTACTGCTAGCCGAGACGTTCTCTGATGTTTCCTGGACGCTAAACCAACAACAGCCTTACCCGTCGTGAGTCCAGACGGGTGAGTCCACGAATGTTAGTGACAGTGTGACGTAGATCTGTCAGGATTTTCTAATCCTGGAGTTTCAACGTCTGTTTTCTATCAGAAGCTACTGCAGGGGATCGATGTAGGAGACTATTTTCATGTTCGGCCTGCATGAGAAACCCAGAGTGAACCGTTACGATCAGAAATAAGATTTAGAAAATGGTTTTTCAGTGTTCCACACTTTTACATTTTTGAGTCAATAGACCTACTTGGTTAATTGGCGGATCTGCCTGCAGCTAATGTCAGTCAGTCATTTATTCTCCCATTTCTTGTCCAAGGTTGGGTGATAGGGGTTGTTAATCCAAAGGGGAACTTGGAAATCCTTTTCCCAAGCAAAAATTTCCGAAACCTTCTAGGGATGTGGTTTTCTATGCCTAGAGAGTTGGAAGTGTCTGTATAACCTTCATTGTGAAGCAGCTCTACTCAGACAACGGGGATCCTCACCTTGGAGGTGGCGACGGTGGCTCGAAGGTTAGGAGTTCGCCCTGTAACCGGTGGTTGCCAGTTAGAAGCCAGGCTCTGTCTGTGTCAATCACTATGTCCTTGGGTAACCTGTTTCCCTGCTGGCGGTGGCTGAAGGGACCGGCGGCGCCGATTGTGTGGCAGCCGCACTTTTGCCAATTTGCCCTAGGGCAGCTGTGGATACAGCTCATTGCCATGCGTGTGTGAATGGTTCTGGTTGTACTGGAGTCCCTGACTTAGAAAGGTTTGTTTTCATTTTCTCATTTTAATTAGTCACGGTCCAAATTTCATGACCTCAGGTGAGGACTGGGATCTAGATGGACCGAAAATGAAGAGCTTAGCTGTTCTCCTCAGCTCTTTCTTCACCACTGGAGACTGGAGTGCTCGGCGTGAGTGTAGGTTCTCCAGCACTTCCTCCTCAACGGTTAAACATCGCATCTTTTGAGGTGGTGGTAGCATCATGTTGTGGGTCTCTAGCCTGGACATTTCTAAAAACTTTAATTATTATGTATTTTATTTTTCTCACACTGTAATTACAGACGATAAACAAACACCCTACAGACTAGAGCGAGTAAAATCTGAAGAAACTCATGGTGCCGATTTAGGCATTCACCGCAGTGCTGCTGTGACTGGATGTCACAAAAATGTTAGCTTTTGTTGCACAATTGAACAATATGTAGGAATGAAAGAAACATTGTTCTTGTTGCTAGATACGGTAGTTGCCTTGGGTTGAATTAATTGATGCTACTCTTCCTAATCATTAATATCATGTGAAAAGGACGAAATTATCCGTTTATTTAATTTATTATTGTTTTGTAGAGACGCTATCATCAGGAGAAATTAGGAAGTTTCATAACTTTTTTTCTGTCATGATTTTATTTTTTGACGAAATGAGGCTGCGGTAGCTCAGGAGGTACAGCGGGTTGCCTCATGATTGGAGGGTTGTGGGATTGATTCCAGCTCCCGCCAGGGGCGTTCTGCTGTAGTGTCCTTGGGCAAGACACTTCACCCAACTTGCCTGTGTTGGTGGTGGTCAGGGGTGCCGATAGGGATGGGTACCTTTGACATTTGAATCGATCCGGTACTAATTACGGGTACCTAGGAATCGATACCGGTACTTAACGGTACCAATTTTCGATACTTTTGAGTGTTTATTATTTTAATTCTATTTTATAATTAAATATATATTTTTCTCAATATATAACAATATTTGATAAATATCACGATAAATAACATTCAACTGTTTGTATTTTAACATCGTCCTTGTAGTTTTATAAGCTGATAATTAAACTGAAGCAAACATCTTTACTGTGAACTAAATTTACTGAGTATCTTCATTCCTTTTACTGTCTTTTTTCATTTGATTTTTCCTACTGGGAAGTTATAATTTCCGAGGAGAAAGCGAACGCACCATTAGCTGATAACAATGGTGGCAATGGAAGCTAACATATCAAGCTAACGATATCTTAAACAGTTTATTTAGCTGCTGGAGCAGATTAAAACGATGATGCCTCACACTTAGATCGTCACTGGTTTCGTCTTCACCCAATCACCCGTCACATTTAGTAAAGTGAAGCCAAACTTTAGAGCGCGTTCATGTTGTTCTAGTCGGAAATTCGGAGTTCCGAGGAGAAAGCGAACGCACCGTTAGCGAAACGGAAGCTAATATATCAAGCTAATTATATTTACCTACCGGAGCAGATTAAGATGAGGATGTCTCACTTAGATCGTTGTCGCTGGTTTCATCATCCAGTTACCCATCACATTTAGTGAAGTGGACCCAAGCTTTAGCGTGCGTTCTTTCGACCATGCTGCTCTGTTTACAACTGGTTCACAGCAAGCGACGACAAAACGCTCCTGCGCATGCGCAGCTGTCTTGGCAAGTTCTCGTTAGGATGGACGGGTACCGAAACGAGGCACCGTTTGAAATGACGTGAATCGGTGCACGGTCGGTACTATGGAATTCGGTCGGTACCTTAAAAGTACCGAATTCGGTACCCATCCCTAGGTGCCGATGGTGAGAAATAGCGACAAACCATCACCAGCGGTGTGTGAAGAATGTAAAGCGCTTTGGGTGCGTTAACAAGCATGATATAAATCCATATATAAATTCTTTGTTATTAGGCACGTCAGAAAGTGTCAATATGGCAATACATCGGGATTTTTTCCTGCAATATTATATCGATGTTCAAAAGCAAATATTTGTGTCTTTTCTTTTCTTTTGGTGCAATTCAAACACCGACCACTAGTTGGCTGCAGTGTGCAGTGGGTTTAGTTGTAAATCCCTCTATTGTGGTTCAGAAACCTCATGTTAAACATGTCAGGTATCAGTTTGGACTGTTTATTGAATTTTCCTACAACAAATTCAGTCTAAAAAATCACAAATACCGTTTAACTGAATGTATCGTGATATATTGTATCTTCTCCCCTGCGTTGTGATACGTATCGTATCACCATAATTTCACCAATACACATCCCTAATTGTTATTCTTATGATTCTAATTATTATTAATAATGATAATAAGTTCCTTTTTTTTTAACCTCTCGTCCATTTCTAAATAGATGGCTGTAAAAATCGCTCAAGCTGCTGATTGTCGTGACTTCGTGCAGCAGAAACAGGAAGAAGAAGCTAAGAGGACGGCGCTGAAGAGGAGGAAGCAGTTAGCCTGGGGGTATGACGTCTCCGTCCTCGTCTTTATGGTCGCCATCATTTCTGCCACTTTGCTGTGCTTTGACATCTAAACTATTCATGTACGCTTCCATGTTTATTTTGTTTCTAGGTTTGAGATGAAGAAACGATGGGAGACCAAAAGCAACATGGGCTACATGTGAGAAACCAAGGAGAAGAAGCAACGTTTAAAATATGATTTAATGAAAAGGTTTCAAAAAGTCTGATCATGATTTATATATATATATATATATTTTTTTTTTTTTTTTGTTTTTGTTTTGAAGTGTTAAACCAGCTGGGTTGAGGTGGGGGTGAGGGTGGGGGAGCTGTCGGCTAAGAAAACCAATCCAGAGAGTGCAAAGAAAAAAATGGAGCCTTCCAATTAATTCCTAAGGCGCCTACTGGTGTCTGCATTGTTATTTTTCATTACATTTGAGCACTCTGGACCTTTTTCCCCTTCAAATTAAATCTGGTGTACATTACTGGATGATGCGTTTATTTATTGCTGTAAAGTGGGTTAATCATGAAGGCGCGCCTTTCTTCTTCAGAGGCAGAGAAAGAAAAGATTAGAGCTCTAATGCAATGTACAGGATAATGTGCCATAGGATTTGGGAGCAGAAAAAGAAATTTGGCTGCTGTAAACTGTTGTGAGCGGTTGTAAACTGGAACTTTGAAAAGAGACTTTGCTACCGCTGGAAGACACGCTTTTGTTCCCTTTGTTTTTGTGGAGTCTACACTTGCAGATCATTGTGTTCGGAGCTCTCCTCGGCATCTGTAAACTTGTCGGAAATCCACTAATTCCAGCTGTTGTTGCTGCCGCTTTGATCTTTTTTACATCTGCAGCGTTCGCTTCCACGGCGACTCTGCTCTGCTGAAAACGGCTCATTCACATTCCAGGAAGTCTTAATTTCAAACAGTCCTTTGAAAAAATGTTAAATAAAAAAGACAATTACTTTATTCATAATGCGTGGTTCCCCCATCCCCCACCCAGAAAAGAGGAGGGAAAAAAAACGTGGAAAGTGATTGCTTTGCTTCAAGGTAATGAGAATTAAAATGAGTTTAACTTGTTTGCATTGCACATATTTGAGCGGTTTGTCCTCCAGTGAAGTATTTTTGTAGGTTTGCAGGTTTAATCAGGGCGAGGACAAATTAACACGACATCAGCAAAAAATTGAGAAAAAAAGTTGGCTGGCAATTATGATACAAAATCCTAGATGGTTTCTAACATGGGCTGAGTAATAATAAGCTGAAAGGACTGTTTTTTTTTTTAATCACATTGTGTCCAAAGTGTGGCACGTGGGCCATTTGCGGCCGTCAGACGGAGTTTGTGCGACTGTAATTCCAGAATGGCTGAATTTTCTTTCGTCAGTGGAGGAAGGATGTTTAACATTTTAATGTTAAAATGTTTGAGGCCTCATAAAAAAACTGATAAATGAAGTTATAAAATAAAACATTCTGTGCTCCGATTTGGGTATTGTATTCCATGTTTCAAAACGAGTGTCAGATATTTGTCATTTTTAATACTGAATTTTACTGAAAACTCCCAAAAGACAGGAAGTTTATGTGAGATCTCGACGTTTGTCAGACAGAAGGTGGTACAAGCCGCTGCTGACTAGTGGTCAGATTGAATTACACTACACAAAAGAAATACAGTAAATGTAAATGTGCAACCTCTTAATATAATAAACAGTAATTTGCCTTTAAAGGTGCATTATGTAAGAATGACATCTCGTGGTTTATTTCAAAACAAAATGAGTGCGTTTCTCACTGCCGATCCGTGGGTTTCATGGATGTTGCCTGTGATGTATGCAGACTTTACCGCAGGCTCACAGATCATAAACAGTGACTACATCCCTCTTTGGCCATTTTTACTGGAGAAAAACTGGCAACCCCCCAGCTGGCTGAGAATGAAACCTGTTCCAATGAAACTTTCCTTCCAACATGATTGAGACAAACTGTTTTGTCATAATTTCTCTGTAGAATGTATTTTACCTTTAAAGTAACAACAGATGCTTTTTTTTTCTTTTACTTTAAGCTAGCTGTAACACTGATCTCAGTGACTGATGCGTTAGAAACTTGACCAGTTTCATATTGACACCACTCTGCGGCCCTTTGCTGCCCAAATAACCAAACTCGATAGTTTTGTGTCCTAGAAGGTGCTCTTTACCTGCTTAACAGCTGTTAGCATTTTCAGTTCGCTAGTCATCAATAAAACACACAAGAAGAACAAAAAGAAGTTTGCCTTTACTGTTGACATCGTAGCGGAGCCTGGAAGTAAAAGTAAGAGCTAAAACCAGAGTGAACATCGGTGCGACCGTTTGAGGCAGCTAAAGAAGGCTACAAAATCACGAACTGATGGTGACCTGGCTTTGTTTCTGCGGTACTTGTAATAATGTTTTTGTCCAGCTATGTGGGTCTTTTTACTTTGTGGCTTATTTAGTTAGACTTGGCTCATGTCAGTGTTAGCTCGTTGTTAGCTCTAGCTGCTGCAGGGTTGTCTATGACAGTTGTAATTCCACTTTCAACCAGTAGTGTGAAGGAGCCGGAAACTGCTCTGTGTTACTTTAAAGTGCATGTTTTATTGTGGTTTCCTGGTAAATGGAAGCACAAACCCTCACTGACTTTGACTAAACATCTGACTTGATCACCGTTCATAAAACGAATGAATCCAACAAACGTGGCAGAAAACAAGAGTGACCCACATCCTCGCATTTATTTTACCAACAAACTGGAAAACACTCCACCCAGTTGGTCCAAAGATTCAGATGTGTGTTATTCTATTGAGACAAACGTTCAAGACCCTTTAATTGTATCGTGAAAAAATACCAAATACTTCCCTTTCATTTACATATTGTGTGTTTAATGTGTTCCTGAGCAGGAAACCACTTTATCACGTTTTTGTGACCCTCGACTTTGTGATTTTTTGGCCTGCAGATTAAAAGGGTTCAACATTGCCGATCGAGGTTTTTAAAATGTTTCAGTTTTTGAGATTTTGTGATGATTATGAGACACAAGTCAAAACAACGTTTAACACAACACAATCCAACGAAGGTTGCAAGAACCAACCAGCTGTAAGTTTTATTAAAAGCTGTCCAGTGGCTAAATCATTTCAGACCTTTTGATAGCAGACAGTCGATACACGTTGACTTGAGGAAACATCAAAACTGATTCGTTCAAATGTAAAACGAATGCATTTATTTATTGTCTGTGTACATTTGATCTTTGGTTTCAGCTGGTATCGAATTACACTCATCAGCTTTGTATTGGACAAAAGCCCCAGAATACCGACATAAAAGTCATGCAACCATTTCTGGTTAGCTAGAAGATGCCGGTGAACATGATGCGACCCAATTCAAGAGCACCACGGCTGCATATCATTAGCATCTTGCTTTATTAATCTCTTTGAATACAGGACAGTGCCTTGAGCAGAAATGAATCTACTTTTAAGCTGGAACGTCCACTTCTTCCTCGAACCGTGTGAAGGTATTTTTTATTATTGTTTCATAACTGAAGGCCAGTCTTAGCCCCTGACCTGTTAGCTGTTTTGTTCAGAAACTACGAGACAAAGTCCTCTGGGCAAAACCCGAACCTCTTCGAGGAAGTGTTTGTTGTGTTGAGGCAGATTTAAAAACCAACAACAAAAATCCTATTAAGAGGTAGGGAAGCTGCTGTTCTATGAAAAGGAACATGTGTTTGCTGGTAACGAGACATCTGCCCTATCAGTCGCTGCATCGTCGTCGAGGAGAGGATTAGCCGAGGAGAGATCTCTGAGATGCCGCCGATAAAACCCTGAGATCCTAAAGCACCCCACGCCTAGCTCAGAGGGAGTCTGACTTTGTTGTGGAATGGTTACTGTGGCTTCCCACTCCAGTGCTGGCAGGTTCACTTCTATGTGCTTTATCTGTTAAAATGATGGAAAACAATGATTTATGAGATCAAATTTAAAAGAACAAAAATGTCAGAAACTCCTGCTAGGGGATTCCAAAGCATTCCCAGTTCAGAGAGGATATACGATCTCTCCTGTGAGCGAGTCTTGGATCAGTTACCCACCAAGTAGTACATGACTTACTTGGCTTTTGAGACGTATGCAAAACTGACCTTTTGCATGCTTTTGTGCTGGCACGTGGGTCTCTAGTGCCCTGGTGAGAATAATCTGTCCATTTTAGGTCAGTGCTTGGTTTCAGGAATTTTGTGCTTAAATAAGCTGTTTGAACGTCCCTGTTTGTGATGTCACAAACAGAGAAATTAGATTTGAGTCACCTCACATGCAAGATACAGCTGCTGTTGAAGGAGTAGCGGTGTCGGTACAGGATCTGCTCGGGTGCAAGATCGGCTCGGGGTCCGTCGACTGCCGATGACGTCAAAGTAGTTGATTGGCTGAACATGAACCTTACGGAATTACGTAATCACGTTACGTTGTTATCACGTTACGTTGTTATCACGTTACGTTGGTCCAGGCAAATCTTTCTATTGGAAAGATGGACAACTTTTACAAAGAAATCCATCATTACCTCTTTGAATATACACTTTTAGCATAGAGCTGCATGTATATTAGGCTGAACGATTAACTGCATGTGCAATTAAATTGCGATGTGACAAAAGGAGATTTTCTAATCTCAAAGGCTTCAATTTGGCAGCGAGTGGTTAGCGTAATGCTAATATACATGGAAAAACCCATAGGAATGCTAATGCTAATATCGCCGATTACATTATTGCAAATAATGAATTACAAACGTGCCAAATGATTACATTTGGAGTCTAATAGAAAGTAAAAATACCATCAATCAAATAAGTACAGAAAGGTTTTTTAGTAAAGCCAGAAAACTTTTAACTCCAGAGTTTTGGCTAGCAGCTACAGTCTATGACAAGACGTCAAAAACTCTAAACACAAAATACTTCAATAAACGGGACACACTTCTTTCCTGCAAATACAATTTCACAGGTGTTGCTAATACCTATGATTCTTCAAGGGATGTGCTCAAAGAGGAGTTCAACATTATGAATAAGATATAGTGTTTTATTTTACAAATACCATTATAAACACAAACTTACGTCTTAAGAAACGTTATTTTAATAACGAAAGTGCTAAATTCTTTCCAACAGTATAGATGTGTAGTGTATTTTGTCCGAGTCTGTTTGCCGTACTTTGACGTCATCGGCAGTCGAAGGACCCCGAGCCGATCTTGCACCCGAGCAGATCTTGTACCGACAGCGGCTGTACTCCAAGCTTCTCCCGAATATCTGAGCTCAGCTTACAGCAGCCTGAGCGAGAATGGGTGGGCATGACCAACTCCAGATTGTTTTCTTAAAGTGATAAGAGTCCTGAAACGGCTCATTCTGGAAGGTACTGAAACAGTGGAGAATGGTTTTGTTAAATTAATTTATTTTTGACGGGCACGACCCTGGGTTTATGTTTACATCTACCAGCCAATAGAGGGCACCATTGCGGGTTGCCAAACAGTCCGAGGCTTGCACTGTGGAAAATGGCCGACTCGGCAAGTCAAGGGCGAGCTGTTATAGAACATGTTCCTGTTCAGCATGCATGGATTTCATAGAGAAAAAGTATTGCATGGTTCCTCTGTGACCGAGATCATTAAACATGAATCTCTAAAGCAAGCAAGAAAAAACAACAACAAGCAGTTTGTATTAATGAACTAAATTTTAAATTAATTAATTAAACATTGTCACATCTTCTGTGTTAATTATGTTTATTCAAGTGTGTTGCGCTTCAGGGCTGCTGTATTTACCAAAAAAGCAAAATCTTTTCAAATCGGGTTTTTTTAGAGCACATTTCTGTACATTCTGCTCTGAAGCAGCAACAGAAAAGCCAATGTTGGGAAAAAATCCCTCCACTGATTTAATAACCTGTTTAATTCTGGCACATCTGCAGCCCTCTCAGATCTTTAGCGGCTTTAATTAGTGTAATTGTCACTCTTAAATAAAGGCCACAGGTTTGTTTAATGGGTCGTGTTTGTCAAGATGGACGGAAAAATGACAAAATACATGCCATTTATTCCGTGCTGCAGTTTTGGAGTCATTAGGGGTGTCACGATTGATAATTAGAGGAGAACTGATTCATCTGAAGCTAAATTGGACCTCTGCGGTGTGAGAAAATTAGTTTGACGGCGCTTGGATGAGTGTTGTTTACACTGCGGCGGGGCAGTGTGGGAACACCTCGCTCTGGTGTTAACCAAATGCACACACTTCCTCCTGTTTGGGGAAGAAAGTGGCATCTGGAGCAACACCTGGATCATTTTAGTCAGGATTAAACTTCCTGTCATGTGATCAAGACACTGACTCCATCAGAGAGCTTTTTTCTTCAAGACGAGAACGCTGAAATCAGCAATTTAATGTAAATAGTTAAAGGTACTCCCTCATTAATTAGCCATATTAAAGGAGGAATATGTAAAAAGTCTACAGTAAATCACTAAACAGCATCTCAATCTTATTGGGAGGAAGGTTACATTGAAACGGTAAAAAGGATGTAGTTACTGTTTACATTCCGAGTTGCTGATTCAGCATTTGTAATTCGACACCAGCAGGCAAAAAGCTCCGGAGTTGTTTAAAGAAACTAAACCAGTTAACAGGAGCGACCCAGAAGTTATTTCTTGTACCCCTGAGAAGCCACAGCATATTTTTGTTTGACTCTAATTTTGGGTGAAGTAGGCTAGAGGCTAACGTTGATCTAACAATGCTAATGGTGAATTAGCAACAGCTGACTCAGAAAATATAAAGCTACTTTTTCAATTACCGACAACTCAATATTAGAGTGAAACGTATGTGTGAAGTGAATAATGAATCAATTGTGGCGTTTTACTTGTTTTAAAGAGTCGTTCAGAACTTTAACAGCAAGATGGCAGACAACGGCACTTCCTCTGAGGGTCGTGATATATTTGCTGTTTAACGGCGTGAAGGCATGTTTAAAATGGCTTCCACGCGTTACTAGCGTTGATTTGAAGCAGTGTTTGCGCGCGTCCACTGAAATTAACGCAAAGCATCCGAACGCTGCAGTACACGATTAGCCAATAGGTGGAGATGACGTAACGAGCTAAACACACTCACCATGGTGACTCCATCTCTGGTTTAGAGTTCTTTCACGCCATCTACAATACCGCTGCTGTCTTTTTTTTTTTCTGTCGTGAACTCAAAATTAACTCTCTGGAAGCAGGCATTGCAGTTTTGCAACAGTTAAAACCTTCCTACCTGGTTACTCCACATACGTATTTCATGAGATTTTTTTTACTCAGAAGTACCCCTGAAGAACTTAGTTGTTCATCCTTTTATCAAAACTGATTTTGAGCCTGAGAGGGTTAACTAGTTGGTGAGCTTTTTTATTGACGCCATGTTTGTTTTGGTTGTATCCACAAACCCGGCTCTCTATCCAGTCTGTGTTATTGCGCCCCCTTGCGGAACACAACAGCACTACATGCAATGCAGTGCCGTGTAGCAACAAGTATGTGAACAAAGACCCAGCCTGCTGCATCCGCCAGTGCAAGGTTAAACAGCGAGTATATTCCAGGCCTAATGCCAGGGATATATTACCGTAATAAGTAAGTGCTCCCAACCATAAAACATCTAAAGGTGCTTGCACGAGAATGTATTTATCTACTTATAAACTTACTGCGTATGACTTTTTTTGCTTGTCAGCTAGAATCTTCTGTTGCTGATGCGTAACTGGCAACCGTCATGAAATTCACAAAGTGAGAGTAACTTTTAAGTAAAATGGCTGCAGTAACCAAATTTGACCACAAGATGTCATTCTTACATATTGCACCTTTAACCTGGGTTGCATATATTTTACTCTGGAAACTGCTTGAAGAGCATTAATTTTATTATTTAGCATATCTTCTTGGACCAAAGACTAACAATAATTAAACACATTGTCAATTAATTTTCCTCTTCTGTGAAAGTGTGATGAAAAGTTTCCCACACACAAAAATGCTGAGCACGCACTCATTTCTTATTCATCTCCATTCTACAAAGCACATATTTCATTTATATCTGGATGAAATATTAACCAAGTGAATGAATATTTCAGTTTTCTTTACGGAACCATTTAACGTTCCCCGCAGAGGTAATGACATCCTAAGCAGGTCGAGTACCTGCATAAAGAGGAATAAATGTGCCTCTTGCTCATCGGGGATCATCTTTCCAGAGCCGAGTATAGACACATGTTTACTGTAGAAATTAAACTGACCTGCTTTCAATTTTGCACAGATCAGAAAAATCTCTTTATGTCTCAAGAATAGACTCGGCATGATCCAGAGCAGCTGGAGGGGATTTACTCAAAGAGAATTAATTTAATGGTGTAATTAACTTTGCCTTGATATATCTCAGAAAAGAGCTCAGTAAGTCCAGCTTGTGTGGGAATTTATTGCTGCGTTTCCATGGGAAGAACACCGACTTAACTGTGCTGCAGGTAATTACAAGCCATTAGTGTGGAGAGGAAACTGCACCACTTGTTATTGATCAATCGGTTACCGAGCAACAAGTCGGATGCTAACCCTTAGACCACGAGTGTCCAGTCCTGGTCACACCACTTTCCTCCAGTCCTCAGCGGCCGATCCCTGGACCTTCAGCTGAATCTCAGTCTGGTTCTGATGGGTTTCCTGGGGAGAGTAGGTTCTTTGCTGCCCGTCCTGATCACAGGCCATCTTCCATTTCCTTCTCATCCCAGTGCTGAAGATAAACTCACGGCTGCACAAGCTGTCCACCGGTGCAGCATCAGAAATGAGTTCCTAGGATTAGGTTTATTTTCACGGCAAAGAAGAACTTTGCAATTAATGTTTTATTTATCACTCTTCTTCTCTTGTCAAACGTAGCAAACTTAGATCATAATATTATAGATAAATTATATTGTAGATCTGTTAAAAGAGGAAAATGTAAGAATTCTACAGTGAAATAATCACCAAACAGTCTAACGGCTCAATCTTGTTGGAAGGAAGGTTACATTCAAACTGATTTCTTCCTCAGCCGGCTGGGGTTTGTCAGATTTTCCCTTAAAAAAGACGTAGTTACTGTTAACAATCTGTGAGCCTGTGAGGTTGCCATGTCTTCGGCGTGCTAACGCTGCACTACCGGCATTTGAAATTCAACAGCAGCAAACAAAAAGTTCCAGAGTTGTTTAAAGAACCGAAGCCAGTAAACAGGAGTGACCCAGAAGTTCTTTCTTGTACCCCTGAGAAGCCACAATCTTAGGGGTATTCAGAGGAGTTTCTGCTAGTTAAACAAGAATAGACAGCTACAGCTTGTAAGCTTGTCTCTCCCATATTCCAGTCAGAATTGACAAAGCTCCTCGGGTAAGAAGCAAAATGTTTTCAAGAAACCAAAGAAGTCCATTTGCCTTCATTTGAACCCTTTTGGATTAAACGGCCTGTACTTGTAATGCTCCTTGGGCTTGTAGAAGGCACTATATAACACAAATGTCATTCACCCATTCATAAACATTGATGTAGATGAGATACATTGTAGCCACACCTGCCCTGGGGCGCCCCGACAGAAGCAAATAGCAGCTTCTACCTACTGACGGTCTTAGATCTTACATTTCACCAAGGCACTGATACAGCTGCCATGCTGCTCCCAGATCCTCTTTAGTGTGATGTCTCACCAGTGTGGAGCTGTGTGAACATCATCCATCATGTTAAAGGCTCGTCTGAACATTTGGGCAAGTCCGATAAGAGGAGCGAGCCAATTTGTGCCCAAACCCAAAGGAACACCCAACTTAGCCCCTGTATTCCAGCTGCTTATAACTTTGCCTCGACACAAACAATAGCAATGTTTTATAAAAGACCCAAATCTCTGCCAAGCGTAATTTATTATTTGAATGACAACAGACCACTTAGCATGGCCTAAATTATTTCTGTGCGCTATCTGCTCCTTGACTGCCATTGTGCCGTAACAGTGGATGATTTAACGCCACGAGGTGATGAGGAGTGCTCGTTATCTCAAGCTCGGTCCTCAGAGTTTACTTTAGAGATAACCCTCACAGCTGCAACTGCTGTCGATGCAGAAGTAGAATTGGAGGATAGAAGAAGTCTATGACAACTATGGGGTGATGGTTTCAGTCTTTAATGGTTACCGTGGTAATTTTACTAACTAATGCTATTTAGAATATATAGGAAGCTTTTGGTTTCCTAGCAGATGGAGAGAAATTATTAATACGTACAGTGGGACGCCAAAGTTTGAGCAGCCTTGTTAATCTTTATGTTTTCCTGTATAAACTGTTGGTTGTTATGATAAAAAGTTTTAGTTTAATATATCACATAGGAGACACACACAGTGATGTTTGAGAAGTGACACAACGTGTGGAGGATTTACAGAAAGTGTGCTATAAACAAAATTAGGCAGGCATACATTTGGGCACATTGGAAAGAGCCTGTGTGTTTACTGGATGGAAGAAAGCAATGGCCCTGAACACGGTGCTAGGTTTAGTGTGGCTCAGCCAAAGGCGGCCTTTCACCATCAACTTCAGTCATTGAACTGATTACCATCGTTGATGTTTTATCTCCATAAAGAACACAAGCCTGGAGGAGTTCTGCTGTGTGGTCGTTGCTAATGCTAACAGTTAGCTTCTACTAGCTGAGATGTTCTCTGCTGTTTCCTGGACTAAACCACCAACAGCCTGCCCCGTCGTGGGTCCAGACGGGTGAGTCCATGAATGTTAAGTGACAGTGTGATGTAGATCTGTCAGGCTTTTCTTATCAGTGTTCTCCATCTGTTTTGTACCAGAAGCTAATGCAGGAGACGGGTGTAAGGCAAGGCAGCTTCTTTATTTACATGGCACATTTCATACAAAGAGGCAACGTGTAGAACCCTTTTGTTCCACGTTCGGTCTGCATGTTAAACTCAGTTACTGATCATTTTCAAAAATAATTAGTGGAAAAAGGTTTCTCAGTGAACCTGCTAATTAGTTCTCATGTGTTGAAAGGAAATCGTTCATTGGTCTGTGTTTCCTATTGTTGGGAATAACTGAAGTACTGGAGTTAGGTTTCCAGGCATTTTGGAAGTACCCCCCCCCCCCCCCACCCCCCCGAAAGAAACAACTGTTTATGTAGAAAGAGCCTGTGTGTTTACTGGACAGAAGAAAGCAATGGCCCTGAACACTGTGCTAGGCTTAGTGTGGCTCAGTCAAAGGGGACCTTTCACCATCAACTTCAGTCTTATTAAACTGATTACCAACTCCAGCTAATTAATCAGAGACAGTGCCCTTTTTTTGTTATGCAGGGAGGGAGCTCACAGCTCCGCTCTCACCACCTCCCCCTTCCATCTGCTCGCCTCTGTCCCCCTTTTTCCCTTTTCTTTTTCCTGCTTTGATTGAAGTAGGGGAATGGTAATTTTCATGCATCATCTGGGCCGACAAGATGGGAGGACAAGTAGTAATTACATTAAACAAACAAAACCAAGATTGCTTAGAAAGCTACCTCTTTATTTAAGCTGGTGGAATCAGAAAGCAGGTTGGGAGCAAAATGGTTTCAAAACACATTTTAGGGCCTTTTTTGCTCATTGCTTCAGATAAGAGGTAGAGCTCAAATATTCAGAGCCAAAACCTGCCAAACCTTTGCTGGTTTCAGCTGGTTTTCAAAAATAATTTTAAAGCTCAAAAAGTATCACAATAAGGGCACCACATAACCAAAAGGCAACAGATTTGTAGTTTGTATTTAGATGCATCGTCCAGATTTACAAGATCGGTAAAATTTTTCTCTAAAAAATATTGGGTTTGCAGATTTTTTATATCAACATATTAACATATTTTAAAAGAAAACACTATTATTATAACCTGAGGCCTTTTTTTCCACATTTTCCAAAACAAACTTTTTATTCATCTTTTTAACTCATTCGCTGCCGGCGTTTCCCACCTTTTTTACTGTTTTTTTAAGAGTCACAGAACGTTGCGCGCTAGGATGATGTCGACGCCAAAACAACCAAAACAAAGCAGAGACTCACCTCTTACATCAGGAAGAATCCACGCATTTCGAGCGTTATCCGTTCTTTCCTAATCCGTTGTTGAATTGTGATCGGCAGAAGCTTTTCCGCTTCGTGCCTCCCTTTTTTTACAGCAGCGACCCAAAACGATCTCCTAACACATGGATGTTCTGCTTCCTGATCACGTGACGTGTGACGTACGCGGATGAAGATCGGCTTTAGAGCTGAGATGTTTGTTCTCATGGTGCGGGGGCTCGTCCGACGCCCAAACAGTAAATAAATGCAAATGACTACTTTAGTCGTCATTAGCAGTGAATGAGTTAAAACAATATAGGCTTACGCATAAGGACTTGGGTGTTTTAAACACATGACCTAAGGCTGTGGTTGATACTTAATGTACAATGAAGTTTTACTGTGTGCTTTTCAATAAAAATTGTAACTGTTAAATATCAATCAATCAATCAATCAAATTTTATTTGTATAGCACCTTCTACATCATTATCGGAAGCCCAAGGTGCTGAACAACATCATTAAAAGAAAAACATTCCCAGTACATGGGCATAAAAGCAGGATAAAAACATAAAATCATAAAATATCAAGCAAACACTATTACAGATAAGAGATAGCGGAATAAGACTAATCGATAAAAAAACAAATGACGGACAAAATAAAATCAAGCATCTGGGTTAAAAAGAAGAATAGTTAAAACCATAATGTCAGGGCAATTCAAATGACCCTAGTGCTAAAACGCAATCAGATAAAAATGAGTCTTTAAACGAGACTTAAAGACTTGAAGGGATGGTGCCTGCCTAGTGCTCAGTGGCAATTTGTTCCACAGAGTTGGAGCCAAAATAGAAAAAGCACGACGACCCCTCGATCGAAATTTTCGACCGGGGGACCACCAGAAGTTCCTGCTCGGCTGAGCGAAGAGACCGAGATGGAGCATACCTGTTCAAAAGTGCACTAATGTACGAGGGGGCACTGCCCTGGAGGGCCTTATAAACGAGAGTTAAGATTTTAAACTGAGCTCGATATTTTACCGGGAGCCAGTGCAGAGCATCCAGCACTGGGGTAATGTGCTCTCGACATCTAGTGCCTGTCAGGAACCTAGCCACAGAGTTCTGCACAAACTGGAGCCGTGCAACCGTGCACTGGGCCAGACCAGCATACAGAGCGTTGCAGTAGTCCAGCCGGGACAGGACAGATATATCCTCATGTTGTGGAAAAAACAAAGAATAGCCTGTTTCTGGAAATGTCTCAGGCCTAGTCCACACGTAGCCGGGTTTTTTTATAATGAATACCTGCTCCTCCAAAAACTTGCATCCACACCACCTCGTTTAAAAAAAACTCTGTCCACACGTACCCGGATAAATACGTTGTTAAGGACATGCCAGATCTGTAGGCGGCACTACTTCCCCCGTTCTTAACCTCGTCCTTCGTCTGTGGTCTTCCGCAAGGAGCAGTAATTCCTCTTGCAAAAACAAACAAGCAAAAAGCGCTTGGACAATTGATAAAGCGAGCGCAGCTCTGAGGGCATCCATGCTGTCGGCTAGTGTAAACACAGGTCGCACACGTGATGTCAGCATTTTTTGTTGCGGAAAGTGACGTTGCGGACCTTAAAACTCCGGTTTTGTCTGTCCACACGCAGACACCCAAAACGGAGAAAACGCAGATCTTCACTTTGGCCGGAGTTTTTAAAAAGATCCGTTTTCGTGTGAAAAAACTCAGTTTTTGTGTGGACGACAGGCCAAAACTTATCTACGTTTTGGCAGATCCCCGGCTACGTGTGGACAGGGCCTAAATGCATCTCCACCATGTTTGGTTCCGACCCGAGGTTCTACCAGCTGACCGTTACCTAAGGATCTCAGAGCCCTATTGGGTGTATGTACAGGAATGAGATCGGACATGTACTTTGGTCCCATGCCATTGAGTGATTTATAAACTAGTAGTAGCACTTTGAAGTCTATTCTGTAGTTTACTGGTAACCAGTGCAGAGATCTAAGAACAGGAGTGATGTGCTTCCTTCTCCTAGTTCTTGTTAAGACTCCAGCAGCAGCATTCTGAACAAGCTGCAGCTGCTGCACAGCTGTTTTGGGAAGATCAGTTAGGAGACCACTGCAGTAAATAACAAAAGCTTGGAGGACCATACTTGTGAGAGCACCTTGTGAGCACCTGTGTGTGTGTGTGTGTGTGTGTGTGTGTGCTTGTGTATGTAAGGTTTCTTTGTAGGTGGGTTCAATGGTGAGTATGAGGGGCCACAGACCTGCCCCCCAAAGACCCACGGAAGATGGAGGAGACTATTTTCATGTGAAACTCGGTGTGACCTGTTATAGTAAAAAAAAAAGTAAGGAAAGTTTTCTAAATGGTTCCTTAAATAGCATTTTCATCCAGGTGCAAAACTGATGAGATTTTTTTTAAGCACCATTCTCGTGCGCACAAAACTTTAAAGAGGAAGGTTGTTTCTTACCCAGGGTGCATATTCAGTCCAATAAGATGCTATGTGACGTGACGGCTCGCACATCAACAATAAATCAACACAGGCCTCCGTTAAAGATGCATTTAGAAGCTGATTCACGTGAACTCCATCACTGTTCCTGCTAGAAGAAGAATATTTAGTTTGAACCATCATAGTCAAAGAGGAACATCATGGCTCAGGGTCTTTTTCTTTTTTACCTAGTTGTAAATAGCGTAAGTGAAACAAAACTTTAATTAGACATTCATTAAGTGACTCCATGCGTATAGTCACAGCCAAGGTATTTAGTCCCTGCTTTGCATTAAGCCTTTTTCCCTGAGTGGTATTCTTTTCCAGCTAAACCTCGGTACAACTCCCCTCCAATTACAACTCCCTTCCTCCAACGACTCCTTTAAATGCCATTAACTAGATAGTTTTTGTTTTTTTGCTTGCAGACGTTCCCCAGGTGCATGGCGCAGCCCTTTGCAGCCACATGGACTTCACTTCTCCCAGTTTATGTGTTACTTGTTCTGCTTTAAAACTCAATTATTCTGTTGTCACTTGTCCATGAGCTGCAGGACTTCTTGTCTGTTTTTAGACAAAACTTATGCTGAAATAGCTTGGAAGGGAAAACGTTGACCCGGTCTGTTGAGTCGTGACCATCCAGACTCGGTGTTTGGATTTGAACGGTTGTTTTCTGTGTGAACGTGGCTTGGGAAGCACCCTCACGCTTTTTGTTTTCACCCGATGTGCTCACCTCCTCTTCTACAGACGCTAACGCGGGCTCTTCTCTTTTTCTTCTTCTCTCCAATCTCACCAAATGTCAAGTGTAACTGGTGCCCTATTGCTCCTAATTAATGTGAGATTAAAGTGTGAAATACAGGAATCTAGCAGCGATTTGGCTTTTTTATTTTTTCAAGGAGTGAGAAATTAATCCCCTTTGGATCTCGCAGAATCATTTAAGGATTCTCCTTGTTCTGTTTATCTAATAAACCAAGTAATTAGAGACTTTAGATAAGTAGTCTAAATTGATGCCCGCCCAGTGTCTTCCCCTGCTCGTTTTCTCGCTGACAGAAACCGCTGCGTTGCTGTGGTAATGTGTGGCATTAAACTTGTCCAATAACAATGCCCTTTGTGTTCGGTAAGTCGGGTAATTACGCCGGGGAGCCTCCTTGACCTTGGTAAGCACATCTATCTTCCTTGTGGATCAGTGTTCTTAACCTACGAAGCTACATCACAGGGGAGTTGCTGACATCCTCATGAGTTCATTACTGGAAAAGCCCAATTGTTTTTCCGGCTGGCGATGCAAGCCATGCTGACTCGCTGTTGCGCTCTCGGCCTCTGGAAAGACATTGATAGCTTTGATTTTTGCAGTTTGATTTATAACCATCTTTAACGTGAATTAGTGTCTTCTCCACGCGAGGCGACGCGGTCTTTCTCCGGAGCTGCTGCTCTTCCCTCCCGTGAGGAGCGAGGCTGAACATTTCTGCTGTTGCATCAGTGTTTCCAGCTCAGCACCTGCAGCAAGTGTCCAGTCTGAGACCTCAAACAGACACTTTGAACCTGAGCAGGAGCAGGCGTTTTAAATGGCTTCATCCCGTCCAGATGAAAGAAGAAACGTCCGGTTTCACAAACGGAGATTAAGCACGTGCGTTACATTTTGGCGAGTTTTAATGCGGTTCGGTTTTTATTTCTGGGTTCTTGCTGTGGGAGTGATGGCCGGCGCTGCCCTGAAGACTCAGAAATCCAGGAGTACAAATTAAAAACCTTCAGACTTGTTCTCTTGCTATAATTGGTATTGTTATGCTTACCTAAACAATATTAAGCCACAGAAACTGTTAACTGAACTGCATAAAAACGTGTACCTATTATTTTGGTGGTGGTATTTAATGATGTCATGAATAAAACACAATTTAACTGCAGCCCAGTGGAAATATTATTGCTTGGATGCTAAATTTTTGTAAACCGTTATGGGATAAATGGACTGATCCGTACGTTTGAGGGAACTAGCAGGAACTTTGATTAGATCCTCTATTTAATTCTTTCTATTTGTCTCTGAATGTCCAAGCAGGATGTAATCTGTCATCGCACTAATTCAATAAAGTAAACCACACAACGGGGCGAGTATCCAGGCCTCTTTCCTTGATAGTTATCTTCAGCCTTCCTTTGAAGCGTTTCCTGGTGTTGGTCTCTATCAGCTGTCTGGCCCCCGTGGGCGTGACAAACCCAACTGAGCCGTCAGGTCTTTCCAGTTTCGGCAATGCTCCCCACCATTGGATCTGGTTTCCGGAGGAGGGAATTTCAGGAACGCGACAGCTGTTAGAAACCGAGAACGTTATGGATCACACATAGACCACATTGTCACTTTGTGTGGTCCCCAGCAGTCTACATGACCCTGGCAGAAACCGTCCAGAAGACAACGTCATAAAACGGTACATCGGCACCATCCGGCAGACACGATGCAGATTTCTTTTCAGTGAAAACTAACGGGGTGGGATGTGGCCGTAACGCCACCGACAATCAGACGGAAAGGGCCTGAAGATTGAAACTGGGAAGATCGCAGGTGGCTGCAAGGAGAGAACGTCGCAGATGCAAGCAGCTGACCTTGGGATCATTGTAGGGAAAGTTGGTGGTTTAGTTCTCCAAGAACCATAAGATTCCAACCGTTAATACTGGTGTCAGTAGTCCTGTGTAGATCTGAGGCCGACACCGTCATTAACCGATGTTCTCGCTGCATCCTTTACACTAACTGGTCTTAGACCTCCAGTGCTGATTTGTAGATAATAACCAACCAAAAGTCAGTCAGCTTAGATGTGAAACTAGGGCTGTCGCGGTTGAGGAATTCCCCCTGCTGTGATTCAGGGTGGCTTAATATTGCGGTGTGTGATATTACTGCAGTACTATCTAAACATAATGTTTACACATTTAAAAAAGGTGAAAAATTGCCGTGCCTTCTTTAATAACACTTTACTGAATGCAGATCAAAGGGCAGTAACAACACTGATCGCAGTAACGTTTGTTTCTCCGACAGTCGGAGTCCGACTGAACTTAAAAACAACAAAATTCAGGAGAAGGTTAAACTTTTAAATGCAAATTTGGCTGCAGCATCTAACAAATAAGAAACAAGTCCCCATTTTGTTTAGTTGTTTAAAATCAAGCATAAAAAATTACATGTACCGGGCGCGCGCGCCGGGGGGCGGGCGCGCTATCATTTCACTTTCACACACACGAATGACGGTGATTTATAGCTCGGTCACGTCCTTGTTACCCACAAGCAAAACCAGCATGTTAACCATATACGGTTTGAGAGAGGATCTGAGAGGGGTGGCAACATTTCCAGCAACACTGAAAACCCTCTCGGATGGTGCGCTCGTTGCACTAACGCACACGTACTTGCGTGCGAGTAAAGGGAATCTCTCCCGGTTGTTGCTCCACCATGTCAGGGGGGTTTCTTTAGGGTGGATGCATTCCTCCTGCAGGTAGCGAGTGAGCTCCAGCTCGGCTCAAACTCTCTTCGGGACGGTTGCAGAAGCAGTGCTTGTCCGGGACTTCAGCAGGTCTCCGAGCGTTTATTATTATTTATTTTGCCGCTGGTGGCAGCTCTGTCTCGGCCAAGGACTCTGGCTGCGCAGCAGCTGACGTACTGAAAACCAAAGTGCTCCCAAAGGAGCGAAGTAACGTTTCGTTTTGATACCAGTGCAGCCATCCTTCTCAACATGCATCATTGAGTTGAACCAAGTTCAGTAATCGCGGTGGCCCATGATGCAGCGCGGTGGGTTTCTTCATATTGCGATATTTCATTTTTGCGGTTACCGCGACAGCCCTATGTGAAACTGGGACTGGAAACACTCAAAGTTCACGGTTCATCTGATGATGGCGCAATAGAAGAAGTACCGTAATTTCCGGACTATAGAGCGCACCTCAGTTTAAGCCGCTCCGGGCTAAAAGCCGCAGATATCTACTGAATTGAAAGCGTAGTTTAACTGAACGTGACTGAACTGATCAGTATCAAACAAAACAGAAAAGTTATTGATTAGTTTATTCATCGTCCTCCTGCGCACTGAAACCACTGAAGTCCTCTTCTTCTTCAGTGTCGGAGTTGAACAGCCTCAGAAGAGCTTCGTCACACACCTTTTCTGTGGCGATGTCAGTGTCGCTCTCCGTGTTGCTGTCATCATCCCGGGGAGAAGCTGGGAAAACAAGCAGCGCCGTTTTACTGTGAAAAAAATCCTCCTGGGCGCTTTCCGTAGCGCTCCTTTAACCATTCCTTCATTAGACTTTCCAGCATCCATCCTGTCTGGTTGACTAAAGCCGCACCTCGTTAAAAGCCGCATGGTTCAAAGCGTGGGAAAAAGTAGCGGCTTATAGTCCGGAAAATACGGTAGTGGACTAAAACCCAGATGTGGTTCTTTCTTTCCTTTTGGTCCGACATAAGATTCTTCTTGTTGTCTCGTCCCGGTATTTCTTCTTCCTGCTTTCTCTTTGTGTTTAATGTTCTTCGTGTTTCTCTTATGTAATTTATTTTCTTAAATGGTGGGGGTTAGCAATGGGGTTCTAGAATCTATTGTCGGGTTTAGGTGAATCGTTCGTTTTCTCTGCGTTTGTGATGTCAGAGTTGCCTGTTTCTCGGACTTTCTTTGTCGCAGAGCGTAAATACAGAGAAGAAATGTGTTAGAATTGCACAAACGAACATTTAACGACCACTTAAACATGCTAACATTTTTACATTTCAGATGTTCTGTGCAGAAAATAGAACCACAAATGTGTACCCTGTTGTGTTTTGGTTCTTTTCGCCTTTCTTCTCTCTTTTCTCTCCAGTTCTTATGACCTCCATTTTCCGGGCTCACAGGCCGTCTGCATTCATCCTTCTTCAATGCGCTGACCCTTCCACTAATTAGATCAGGAATTATGGTATGGATTAGGTGTTGAAGGGCCATGCCAGTTCATTTAGCCATGGAAGCTATTTCAAGTCATCATTTCAAAGTTGTGTGCTTAATACCCCCCCCCCCCCCCCCTCCCTCTCTTTCCTTTACTTTATAACACAGCAGCAGGAGGAGAGACAAACACTGTTAATCTCTTGTTAACTGGCAGTCCATTACAAAGGGGTAAAGCAGGATTTCTCCTCAGTGCTGTACACACTCAAAATTCACCATTGTCCATTACCCCTTAAGCACGGCTGATAACCAGCGTCATTAATTAAACTGCAGGAGTAAGTGGGGTTGTAGAAAATGTAATTAATAAAACAAAAAAATAAATAACAAATAAAATAAAATGCACATTTCCAAATAGTTTTCTCCTAAACTTCAAAATGTAGCTCCGTAGATAAAAAGGCGTTTGCTCCACTTGTGGTGTCTCCACCGTGCACGGGATACGTGTAGTCATCCTCGCCCTGGCAAACAAATTACAGCCGCGCTCCTTTAATTTGTTTGTCACATTCTCGCATTTTCTCTGGGAGAAAAAAAAGGATCAAGTAGGCATTTAATTACTTCAAGGAATAAATTACTTCCCCGTCGTCGCTGCTGTTAGGTTTGTTGCACAAAAGCAACAAAGAGCACCAAGCATTTCATCCGCTGTCGGGGCAATCTGGAGCAACTTTGAACTAAAAATGTGTGGCAACTCAAAGCAATGTGCGCTGTAGGAGATGATGAGTGGGAGCCATTATGGCGATTTCCGTGGAGTTAATGGGTGTTTCTCAGTGTCAAGGCGCCTGGCCTCGCGAGGCGATGTCTTGCGAGGCCAGACGCCTTGCTTACGAGGACACGGTCCTTCCTTGGTCAAAGGAAACGGTTAAATGGAACAGACTTGCATCACGTGACCGCGGCTTCCACGGCGGTCACGTAACGTCACGTGACATGGGAAATAACGTTATATTTTATACGTATAAGTTTCAATATAAATATGTAACGAGGCTTTTACTTTTTACATTGTGTATATGTTTATTAAATTAAATGGATAAGTGAGTTACTACCCGCTAGCCACCGAAGCTGCAACTACTAAGCAACTAACCAACCATAGATAACTTCTTTGGATCTAAAAAATAAAAACTTTTTCAATTAGTTGACTTACTTTTAAACTTTAAAATTGTCCCCGAAGAAGCTGCCGGCTTCTGATCCGCCGTCCTTTTGAAAATACCGCGGTGTATTGTGGGTAATTTTTGACCAAGGCTAGGCTACAAGACACCTCCCGTGTATCCTCGCTCAGCTAGCTAAACGGCTAACAAACGGAGAACACACGCCTCGGTAGAACATGAACATTGGAACACTCCTTGGCGGCTCCCGATGACGTATCTCCTAGGCAACCGGGGTGGGGCCAAGACATCAAGGCAAGGTTCCATGACATTGAGAAACACCCACTGAGTATGAGTGATGCATCACTTGTGTCTATGCCATCCTTACAACCCTGTTCTGACTAGATACTTTGAATTTGCATTAACTGGCTTCAGTCTCCAAGAGACCTCTTTATTAATATAGATGTCTATCAGAGAACGCTGAAACCACATTTAAAGAATCCTCCTTCAGTCCAACGAGGCGAGACAACAAAGGGCAGAAAACTGCATTTTACTTCTGCCCTAACTTATCATCTCATTGGTCGTTTTACTGCTTTAATGTTAACTCCATTTGACAAAGCTGATCTTCTGTTAAGGCAGTAAACGGAGAAGGTTGCTGAACATTTTTAAACAGACTTGATGATGGTTTGAATAAAAATAGTGTTGCACTAAGTTGGAAGGGTGGATCTAACCTGGAGGAACAGTTATCACATGGTTTTGTTTAGAGAGACTATAGCTGTCGGTTTGTTGGAAAGTTGGACAACTTCAGGCGTAACAGAATCTGATTTATCTGCCCTGTTGACTTGAAGTTGGCAAAAAAAATAGCCTCAACAAATCAGCTAGATCCCAACAACACTGCTTAACCCTCTGGAGGCAGGCGTTGCAGATGAGCAACGTTAAAACCTACCTACCTGGTTACTCCACACACGTACTTCATGAGCATTTTTTAACTCAGAAGTTCCCCCGAAGGACTTAGTTGTTCGTTCTTTTAGGGCTGCTCGATAATGGCAAAAATAATAATCACGATTATGGTGACTGAAATTGAGATCTCGATTATTTAGGATAATTTTTCAATTTATGTTGATTATAATTGTTTTTATTCAGTCATAAAATTGCTCAGGGCACATTCAGGACAAAAATAAATAAGAAACAAGATGATCACTAAAATAACTCCTGATTCCCAGGATAAAAAGACCAATATACTTATAGCTCATAGTCTATGACCCAAGGACTATAGACCTTGGTTTAACTCATTTAAGTCTAACCAGTACAGACCCAAATACCAATATCTTGCTAATACTGACAGCAAGAATTATACAGTGGCATTTATAACAAATACATGCAAATAAATTGATGTTCACAAAATGTTGCATAACATTTATTGACTCGTGTCAAGGTGCTGTAGGAGAGTGCACTAGCACCGTGTCCTCAGAGAGATTAGTTATCATTTATCAGCGTGAGGAACTTATTTCTACCTTATTTATAAACTATTTATTTACAGGTCCATCAGTTAATGTTATAATTGTCCCAACCACAGCTGCACCCCCCACCCCCCAACCCGGTCTCACAGCAATCAGGGCAAGCTGCACGTGTGTTTAGTGCGCCGCACGCAAACATTTAGCCGTTTTTATCGGCTCAGGAGTCCGCAGGTACGGTGTGTGTGTCACTCACTCTGGTTAATCCAACAGGGAGCCGGCTCCGAGAGCTGTCTTTAGCGACTGACACATAACTACATCATTCCCTTTCCTAATGTCCTGAAGAACGGTCCGGAGCGCAGGCGGAGTGTTTAGCTAACCTGCAGGAAATGTTGACGACAGTTATCCAGAAAGTAGCTAAGGGTTACCAGAGATGTTTCTGAGGTGTTCGCTAGGTACTTTTACGATTTAAAAGTCAAGAAGGGGGTCTGAAAAGCTGTTAGAAATAGCATCAAAGTCGCTAAGTTGGCAACACTGTGGGAGGAGCGCTTCATTTGCAACTCGGGGCAGCACAAGTGGGAGGAGCAAATAATCGGCTTGTTTTGTTTTTATAATCGTTCAAAACTCAGATCGTAATCGTGATTAAAATTCGATTAATTGAGCAGCCCTACGTCCTTTTATCAAAACTTATTTTGAGCCTGAGAGGGTTAAGGAGGTATTTGCTTTACATTAGAAAACCTCTCCTTTTGAAATAGTGACTGCAATGTAACTTTACATCCGTCTGAGGAGTTTCAGTCACAGTTTAGAGCTCATCATGCCACTGAAACAGCTCTGGAAGAAGGTACTAATAAAACTGTCATGGTCTCATAAGGTAGTTTGGTGTCTGCACTGGTACTGTTAGATACAGCTGATCAAATTATTCTACGTATTACAGAGGCTTGGCCATGGTGTTGAGAGTTTAAATTAAACCTTAGAGTTCCTCAGGGTTTTATGTTCGGATCAGTACATTTTAATAAAATCCAGCGTTAGGTAAAAATATTCAACGTTATGCAAGACATTTCCACAGTTTTGCAGATGATACTCTATTATATTTATTTGTGATGTCTAATAAAGCCAATCTGATAATTGGATAATAAGCATGACAGTTTGTTTGTGTTTTTTGGACCAGAGCACTTTAGGATCAAAGTCTTTCACTCGCTTTGATTCACACCTGATTCAGTTGTTTAATCACCTGTTCAGCAGGTCATGAAGCACTGTAGAAGCACCCACTGATTCAGATCAGGTGTGTTGGAGCAGAGAAACAACTAAAACATGCTGGATAGGGGTCCGTGAAGACCAGGGTGTGAGGGAACTGCTTTAAATGGTGTCAATTCTTCCCACTGTCACCCCGTGCATTCTCAGAAAGGATTAGGATTAGAAGTTGACCAATATTGGTTTTTCTATTGCCGATAGGTAAACGTCATGACCAATATATTGGTCTACCCCTAATTATGATGAAGATGCAATCTGCCTTACTGCTTAAATACTCATAACACACTGAGACTGGTTATACTGCAGCTTGATTAAATTGACTGCAAATAGTTGGATTTAATCTGGGTTTGGATTAGGTGTTTAGCTTTATTGCAGAGCACCCTGAGATGACTTTTGCTGGTGACTTTATAAATAAACTGAGTTGAATTACATATAGCATGATACAAATCATGACTGTTTAGTGCTGACATCACACCAGGCTCTCAGAGGACTTCAGCACGCCTCACTGGAGATGCGGCCGTCTGTACTTCGGTTGTCGGGGAGAATCAAGTGCTGACATGCCTACTGACAACTGACAACAGGCACATGGGAACCCCGCCTCTAAAAATGATTTATTACCTCTTTACATCTAAGGGGAGGATTTAATCCCCAGAATATAATTTGATAAATATTCATATAAAATAAGCATGTTCTGTAGGTAAGGACTGGTAAAACTCCAGACTATTGTAAAAGTAAAGGTGAAATGAATAAATAAGAGTAAAATCCATTTCTTGTATGAATAACAACTGAACTGGATTACGACCTTAAAAAAATCCACCAATGAGGACTGAAAATCTAAAACTGACACCAATCTTTCAAACTCCCACAAGGTGACACAAAGTCCCGTGTGTCTAATTGAACAGTGGTTGGACAAACATCTGCCAAAAGCCACAGTTGAAATCCATATGGTGGGAAGATAACTGACATGTGCAGGTCTGGGCTTGACATGAGCACGGATACATAAACAGATGGTGTGGGTGGGTGGGTGGGTGGAGGTGGCTGGAGGGTTGAAGTCAAACACTGGTACCCTCTTCTACCCTTTCACGTTTAGAAAATCATGTGACAAGTGACACTTTCGGCAAATGCCACGGTAAATGTTCCCTTTGCTCTAATGACTTGTGTTTAATTCAATCATCGCAGGACTCTGTATAAAAGGTAAACAGATCTGGTTGGTAACTGATACATGCCACCAAACAGAATAATATACAGTTTAGCTGAATGCAAGTATAATAAAATACTAACAGATTCAGTAATACCATGCTCTGGTTTTTAAGACAAAACAAAAAAAAAAGAGGGGAAAAAGAAAACAAAGGATTAGGAGTGTAAAGAGCAAACAGAGGAAATGTGGTCTTTATGTCCTCCAGTAGTCCAAACC